>NC_085065.1:7479947-7779947 GCF_963662255.1 Cinclus cinclus | reverse complement strand
ATTTTTTCCCCCATGATGACAATGAGCATGGGTGTGGTTATTCCTGTCACTGTCCCTTTCTCTCATGTAATGCTCTTCCTAAAAAATGACCACTCAGTGCTGAAGCACTCTCTCAATCCTGTCCCCATTTCTGAGCCATTCTGAGAATTCTCATCAAATATAATTCTTCCTGCCCTAACAATGTCACTGTAGCACAGAGGAGACAAACTCTCTGCTGGCTCTTACCTGGAAACTCCAACAGACAGTTCAGATTTATTTTCTTGGCGTCTGCAAAATTATCCCATGAGCTGGCGATGAGAGAGTCCTGATAGGATGAACACATCTGTTTGCCAGTCTGGCTCTTGCCAATGCAAGTGCATAATTACTGCTCTCGAAACATCTCAGACCTGGGAGATTTGGCACCTCTTCCTCTCCTTCACAGCACAGCAGTTTTTCCTGCAGCAGCAAGGCTGTGCTGACCCAGGCAATGGTGGCTGCACACCAGGGCTTGTGCTCTCTGGATTTTATGAGCACGATGCAGAGAAGGGCTGGTATCGATAGATAAAGTGCACGTCCTGCATAAATTACCACATTTAGGTTCCTAATAGTGGCAGAATTTTCTCTAAAATTATGTCTTAAAACTAAAAGCCAGCACGGAGCTACAGAGAAACAAGATTGCCTGCCAGTGCTGATCTGCAACATCCAGTTAGGGAGATTAAAGAACAAGACTCAGAAGCCAGAAAAGACTTTGTTCTGTTCTATTAGTACCAAATTCTCTATGTTTTCTGTGATTCGGTGTGACATAACTGCTAATGACCATCATGAGGGACGTGACATGCCATTTGATGGTACATAATTTTGAAAGTGCTGCAGGAATTATGCCATGTACTACAGCTTAAGATGATCATCTTTTTTTATGATACAGAGCAATTTCTTCATAGATTCGTTCCCTCAAGCCACAGATGAAGCTAATTGCAGTAGTTTAATCCTACAGAGTTTAAACCCACAGCAAGACAGACTTCAGAAAGTCAGAAAAAAAGAAAGACATACAAAGACAGAGATACCTACCTGTTGGTTAAGAAACCTGTACAAGGGTGAGGTCAACCATATTTTCTTTGCAATCTTACAGTGACAGGTCACTGCTTTTCTGGGCAATTTGTTCTCCTCACTCAACCTCTTGTGCTGCTGAAGGTGCCAGAGCTGTTCCTTTACAGTCCTAACAAACGTTTTTTCCATGTTAAGATATTAAACAAAGGAAGGATAAGAGGGGGTTTTTTTATAAAATTCTTCTGTGAATTTGTTTACTTGTTTAAATTATTAGAGCTGAAGTCAGCAATTTTATAGTTTATACTAATATGATTATTATTTCCATCTGAAAAAGTGATGTTTAGGTAATTATTAAATAAAACTAAATGAAGCATGACAGGAGGTAAAACCCTCCCCTGTACAAAACACATAATTCAACTACAACCTCTTCACAAAGATATTCAGCATCTCAGGTCTGTTCTAGTGATACACAAAAATAGTGATTTAAACTTTACAGCCCCTGCTCCATTTATCTGATTCCCAAAAAAAACCACAGGAGCATGACATCCCCACTAAGGATCAAGTCCAGGTTAGAATATAAAGACTGATTTTTCTAAACTATTGCACAGATCCCCTTTTCATTGACACTGTTAATTTTTCCCCTGCTTTTTCACCACATTGGAGCTCCTGTCCCTGTCTCAGGACACTCAGATTGTAATGCACCTCTAATGTATCTTTTATTCTGCCTTTCCAGTACACACCTTGGACCCATCTGCAGCTCTTCAGGGCTGCACAAGGAGTGTGAGAGAGTGAGTGGTCTAAATGGGTCTGTAGTGGTGTTAGGGAGTCTCAGTTAAGGCAAAATAACTTCTACAACTTCACCTCTCCCCTCTGATGGGAGTACTGAATGCTTGTAAATCCCCTCTCAGTGGGCTCTGTCATTTGCCTTGTATTTAATCTTCCTTGTGAAACTTTCCCCACCCTTTGAAGGTGAGTAAGATCCATCTCATTTGCTTGGTCTTTGCACCTCAATGCAGAAATTGATGCTTGAGATGTGATAGCTGGATAATGATCACAAATAGCTTCCAAGAGCTTCTTTGGCCTTAAAATAACTTATTTTAAGGTACTTTCTTTTCTGCCTGCTTCTTTTAGAAACTTCCCATGGCACACATAACGCATAGAATTGCAAATTCTCATTGCACAGTTACAAGAATAGGTTTTTAAAGCATCAGTGCTATTAAAAACCTTTATCAAGCATATTAGGAATTGTAAAAATTATGCAGGAAGAGACATCTTTATCACCAGGTACCAAAATCCCCTGCACTATCAGTTGAACAGTGACTAGAAGGTAGGTTTGGCAGCCACCAATTTTGGCAAAGGTCACTTAATTAAAACCATGACAAATGTTTGTGCTTCCTCTGCTTACATCTTGTAGTGATTTGCTGCTTGTTTCCATGCCGGGGTATGAGCAGTCCTTGGGTATCCAACCACTTGAAACAATATATAACCATACACTTAACTGTTGTGAGAGCTTTTCACTGCACCAGAAGTTAATTTATCACATCCCAAAGTTTCCCTGACCCTCACAATGTGGAATGGGGGGACCCCAGTTCCCTGCCAGCAGGGGTGACTGTCTTGGTGGGTTTTTTTATATAAAGCAACCCCCTTGCTGCCACAAGGATGTGAGTGCTTGGTCAGCACAGCTAACTCCAAAGCTGAGAGTTTCAGAGCACGTGGGGATCAGTGGTGCTTTCTCTACAATTGCTCTTTTCAGTTCAGCAGGAGAGGACAAGGGAGCCAGTGGAGAGAAAGGAACAGGCAGGAGGGATGCTGAGTCAGGCTTAGGGGAAAACATTAAAACTCAGTGCATGAGAGGGAGAGTGAAGAACATTAAAGGTATCTGGAAAACATTTTGGTTTTCTTTCAAAGACTTAACTGCATTTTAAGTAAGAGAGAAGGATGCTTCAAAATGAGAAGGTGTAAGAAAGACTATCCAATGATTTTGTGGAGTGTACTGAATTTTGCTGCTACTGCTGTGTTTCCCAATAAGAAGATTTCATCAAAATTGATCCAATTTTGAGAGACCTTTTGGTGTCCATGGATCCACAAACAGAAGTGCTTCAGCTGAAAGCTGCTTCCATGCACTGTGCTCTTGTTATCTGAGATGGTGCACTGCCCTAAAGAATGAGGCCTTTTATTCCTTTGCAATTCCTTTTGTTATTCCTTTTTTATTTGTTTATTCCTTTATTTCTTTTTATTATTCCGTTTTATTAATTTATTATTATTTTTTTATTCCTTTGCAATTATTTTCAATTCCTTTGCAAAATTCCAATTTGGATCGGAAAGATTTCAATGTCTTTTATATATATATATAAAATGCATCTCCTGCTCCATGTCAACAAGGATTCATTACAGGGAGGTTCCAGTGCCACTTGCTTTATCTGAACCTACAGTAATTACTACAGCAAGTGTGCTGGCTTGCACTTATCTTGTTTGGGAACGTATCTATTGATAGGGGAACAAACAACAGTCACCCCTCCTAATGAACACAATCAATCACAGCACACACACAGCAGCCAAGGCCAAAGTGTTAAGATGTGTTTCTTGTAGCCCTGCAAAAAAGAACTCCCCAGCAGTGGTAGAGCAGAAATACTGGAGGAAAATACTATAGCAAAGCAAATACCAAACTGAAATCAACAACTGTGGATTGTTTTGCAAAATTAGAGGGCTGCTGTCCTTGTGACAGCTTTCTGACACGTGGGTTTTGGTAGAAAGGCAGGATGAAAGGGGAAGCAAGGAAATTGAAATCTCTAATTCTGCCTGCACTGAGCATACCCATCTTTTAATTTTTCGATGTAATTTTCAATATATTCAATAGCTAAAAGTGCATTAGTGAAATATCTGAATTGATCTGAACAGAACATTGTACCGTGGAGGAGAGCTGTGAGAGCGTGGTGCTCTCTCCCTGATTACATAAATCCTGCATTTCTTTCCAAAGTGTCTGCTGCTGGTCTCTGTCAAAGTGAGATACTGAACCCTCTTCTCTGACCCAAGAACAGCACTTATGTTCTTCCACATTGTCAGTCAGGTAAATAGGGATTGAAGTTAAGCACATTGGCTGAAGCTCCCGAAGCTGCAAAGAACCAGCGAATTGTTTGTCCTGCTCCATTTCCCAAAGCAGGCAGTAATGCAGGTCAAGCAGGGCAGTGGAACCTCATTGTCCTCTGCTTTCTGCTTTTCCTCTCAGGCTAGGAAAGGAATGAATCTCCTTTTCTCACCACTGCAAGTTGCAGACTCCTCCAAGGAGGAGAGGGAATGCCTGGCTCATCGGGTCAATTTAGAGCAATTACAGTGTGTGTTAGAGAGCCCAAATCATCTCCAGCTCTGGCTGATAAAAATTCTCTGCTTCTTCCTTCAAATACCCTGGCCCTTCAGAGCTCACCATAATTTCTCCTCTCCTTAAGTACCCTTAATTATATGTTGTTAATTATGCTTAACACAGCCACGTGGCCCAATGCATTTCCATCATGGTATCAATAACCTACATAAGGAACTTCTTCCCTCTGCTCTCAGCAGCCACTCCACCACTAAAGCCACACAAACTTCCACCCCTTCTCTGCAGAAAGTCCTCTGTGAGACACACACAAGTCTGTAGACAGTATAGAGCCACAAGATCTAACCTGAATCATGTGCAGGCAGGAGGTTTTTGAGGTTTTGGAGATCACAAATACACCAGGTTCTGGGCTTTACATCACCGTGACCATAATATTAAATTGTCTGTTGCCTCTGTGCTGTTCTGCTCCATAAAATATTAACTTATTATGGAAGGAGGGGATGAGGCTGCTGTCCTCGTGGACATGGATGTTCAGAGGGAAGTACCAGTACGTGGGCTGAAGCTTTGGGCATTATTCCATCCTCACATTTATTAAAGCGAGAGAGTGTCAATTAATTTTAAAGGCTTACCATATCCATTCAGTTTTGTCAGTCCTAAAATGTTAAATATAATTAAACAGTGAAAAATATCTTAATGGCTTGAGACTGCCAGGAAGTTCTGAGAAAAGACTGAAATTTTCAGCTCTCACTCCAAATTTTATGCCATTCAGTAACAAAAATGAAAAATTGCAGCAATCTACATTTAGGCATAAGTCTAATAATTTATTTTCCAGTTAAACTGCTTCTATTGGTTTTGCCTGGGGTAATTTTTGGAAAAAAACTTCTAAAATTATGTGATTCACATTGCTGGAATTTTTTTTTTAAAATAGAGCATATGCATGCATGTGTGCGTGTGTATATACTCATTTATTCATATATACACAAAATGAAAATGTAAAATACAAATATATAAACTACGTGAGTTTGTGTGGAATGGATATGAACATATGCACATAGGTACATTCTGAATTTACATTAGACAGTTTCCTTTGAGAAGGAAAACTGACTGGTGGGCAGGTCCAGTTAAGTTTTGCTTACTTTCACATCATGTATTTTAAAGATTGTAGGCAGTTTTAATAACATAAGTGTTATTTTAAAACCTAGAAATCCCAGTCAAGATCATCAACAATGGGCAAATGTAACTGCACAGGAGGGATTTTATCCCCCAGAAAAGGTGTTTATTGAACCTAGACCTGTAGTGGTGTGACCTGAGTTTGATTCACCCCCAATCCAGCACTACCATCCTCATCTCTGCAGGTTCCTGGAGGACAACAACAGCCCAGCACATTTGCTAGATAACCTGATGGTCTCTTTGGCCTTAAAAATTTCCTATGCCAGTAAAACAGAAGGCTTTATTGCTGGCTGTGTTGGTTCCAGAAGTCTGGGACAGGGCTGAGAGTGCCACTGTGCTGCAATTGATGTATGCAAAGTCATGGTGTCCCAGCTCTGAGGGTTTAGAAGCTGTGTTCATGTGTCCAGTATCCACTGTCCTGTCTGGTCAGAGCAGTGTGATGGAAACCCAGCCCGTTTAATGTCTCATGCCAGAGGGAATGCCCGTGGAGCAGTGGGGAAGCAGAAGCCAACTTTGCAAGGGGGAAGAAGTTGTACTCTGCATCCCCAAATTAGCATCAGTTGCAAATACTTCTGACTACATGTTTGGTGTTTTTACAAGATGACTTAAAATCCATCTCTGCTTCCTTTGTCCTATATTCATGAACTCACTACACAGATCTCAGTGCTGCCAAACACCTTAATTCACTTTGTGTCCCATCTACAAAAAACCCCCACTTATTCTCTCATACACTGCTCCATAATAAATACTATTCAGTAATTACTTAGGGACTCATAAAAGGGAATTGGTGTCCTAGTGATGGAATATTTGCACTCCTCACAGATTTGTGACTTTAATATTGAAGAGATACATTTCTCCTGACAACATATTCCCCAGGCTGCTTCCTTCCTTCATCTGAGGACTGAGCAAAGGCATCAGGATTTGAAGAGCAATCACAAGACAGCAGCAAGTATCATCCAATTTACAAAAAACACCACTGGCCTAACAAACAAGGGAGAAGGATTTACAGGGACACATTCCTGAGAGCCTGCTGTTGATATGTGTCAGCAAATCATCCCTGTGCTTAAATAGATTTGGCAGGAACACTGAGGTTCAAAGTATATTTTATTACACAGGTTCACGGCTGGAACAGGCATGGGGATACACCAGACATGATCATGACTGAGATTTAGTGGGAAATCAGCCCACATATATCAAGGGAATCAATGCAGAGGTTGTTATACCTTGATCAAGTAGGAAAATTCATGATTCCCTTGGTGAGAAACCATTAGAGGAAAATTGCTGCCTACCCAAACACACTCCCACCAAAGAGGGCTACTTTCTATTAAGAGGTGTCTGTCAACTTCTAAATATTCAGATGTGTAAGTCCATTTAAATATAGGATGAGCCAAAACATTACATACACAGTTCAGCATGTTCTAGATTCAAACGTGATAAACTGGAAGCACCTCCTGACTCAGCCAATCTTCCAACCACTCCACAATAAACACCTCTCAGCCATCATCCTTCCTAAAACCCTAAGTATAAATTCCCCTTGAACTGTTTGACAAATTCAAAAAGATCAGGTGATTTTGGCCCAGCTGGATTCCTGACCTGTGGGCTCTCTACAGAGAGTTTCAGTCCTGAGTACCTTGCCTGGAAAATGCCACTTGTGCCTCGGTGGTAGCCACCAGTCCTGCAGATTCACTGAGAGGCATCTCACACAGCTCCCAGACCTCTAAAAACTTCACAGGCCAATAACCAACAACTTCAACTCTCTCTAAAAATTAGTAGACAGCCTGAGGGTGGACAACAGTGTAATAGTGAAGTGTGTTCAGAGAATGAAGCACCACTTGACCAGCACCTGACTAAATTATCCACCAGAGCCTACTGGATAGTAAAAACCCTTATTCCTGACTTTCCAGAGCCTGACTTACTTTGTATTCATAGCAAAGCATCCAGAGCACATGCAAAGGTTCAGCAATAAAGGTACAAATAGAAAAACAGCTATGTTATTGCCAAAGAGAGATTAAAAAGAGAAGTGAATCTCTAGAAAAGTCACATTAAAAAGTAGCAAAGATTTTCCAAAAAAGAGCTTGCCAAACCTCACCAAATCTACAGATAAATTATACTGGATAGAGCTTCTCTTAATATAAAAATGAAAGTGTACACATTAATATCTAATTACATTAACTTTTATTTAAAATGAAATGCAAATCTCTGAGTAAAGGAGATATGGTACCTCTTTCTTCACACTCAGTTGCTGCTTAAATCAGCTACCTTAAATCAGGAGCATCTCCTTACACTTCTGTAATCAGCTAAACAAAAGCCTTTTTTGTTTGAAATCAGTCGGGGGAAAATGAACTCTACACCAAAGACTGCTTCAGTGGTTTGACAAGGGAACCTGTTCTGTCAGAGTCCCTAGGCAGACACTGTGCCCTTGCACAGGACACCAGGCTGTCCAAGACATCTTTAATGCCTCTAATCTCAAATGATTTAATGTGAATTTTTAGTCTTTTCCTCGTAGGAGTCTCCTGAGGAAATTCAGCACCTCCCAAAATAAGAACAGAGATTGCACTACCACTGACAGGCTGATTTCACCCACCTGCAGTTATAATAAAACTTTAAAATTGTGCTAAACTGACTTGAGTACCACATAGGTGCAGCAGAAAAAACTGTTTTTGACTGGAAAGATGAATAAGTTCTTAAATTTTGCCTAACCTAGATAGAACAACCTGCTGGTATCTAATGAAAAGAACCAGAGGCAATCATGTTGGGCTTTGTGAGATACTTGGAGCCCACCTGTGTCTGTGCATGAATTGCAGACTTAATTTGGGTAAATGGAGATCAAGTCTGCACATCAGACTGTTTCAAAGTATTATGTAAATTTGGGGACCATCAGCTTATTCAAGGCTTAAATTCACTTCATCCTCTGCTTATTTTACAAGTTTTGACCATACTTTGTCACAAAGCCAATACCATTAGATAAAAAATAAAATGTAAAATTCAAATTGGCTTAGAAAGGATTATAAAAAAATGCGGATTTTTTTTCATTTAAAATACAAATTTTTATGTCAGTTATCTGGAAGCAGGATGAAAGATCCTTGTGTGATGATTCATACTGTAGGATGCATTGGATAAGAGATGACAAGAACACCCTTTCTGCACAGCTGGATGGACTCCTCCCATGCTGGACTACTACATTTCTAACCCAAACTTTGTAATTTCTCTTCCTCCTCCCAAGCTTGCAGAACTCCTGGGTCAGGCTGGACCAAGCATTTTTGGTGCTAAGTGCCTTGAACCTCTTAGGGGGTGTTGCTGTTTATTCTCTCCTGTATGAACATGGAACAGGCACACGAATTTTGGTTTAACACCAGTCTGTGTTATCCACCACAGCTTAATTTTCATTTTATTATTATTACTATTATTATTTCAATTGGGTTTTCTTGCCCAATAAAGCTTGAGAGCAGAATCACTTGTGTAACATCCATCACAGCTCCTTGTGCCTGCACAGCTGGAAGGCTGAAGCCAGTCCATTATTTTGGAAGTAAATGCATTTTGGTTGAATTTTTGAGTGTTACCAATGCTCTGTTTTCCCATCTCCCACCAGAGAGAAATAACATTTAATCAACATTTCTCAAAGAATGTGACAAAAAACATATGAATGAGCTTGATTAAAATTCTGATAGTCTGAACAATGATGGCAATATCCTAGATCAGTAAGATCCAGACAGAAAGGGATTGCAGCCATGTATCTATACATATCTATATCTATCTATATCTATATCTATATCTATATCTATATCTATATCTATATCTATATCTATATCTATATCTAATCTATATCATCTATATCTATATCTATCTAATATATCTATCTCTATCTCTATCTCTATCTCTATCTCTATCTCTATCTCTATCTATATCTATATCTATATCTATATCTATCTATATCTATATCTCTGTGTGTATACATATATATGTGTGTGTATATATATATATATATATAAAAATATATGTGTATATATATATATACACACACATATGTTAATCCCTCTTTTCCTTAATTTTCTATTGTACCTTTTACTATCTTTCTTCTATTTTTTTTTTTTCTGGCAGCACCTACCTCTTTAGAATGCCATCTAAAATATGTAAAACTGTTATATATATATAGATAGTACTATTATTTGTATTGCAGTTCAAAGAAAAATGCAGGACTAATGGTGGAAAAAATCAAAGCCTTTATGTGTGGGAAATGGCAGAGCAAGAAGAGTCAAAACAAAAGAAAATGCAGTCTTGAAACAAGTTAATTTACTAAAAAATAAATTGTGAACACAAGTAGAGTTCATGCTTGATAAGGCACTGGATAAAAAAACAAACAGAAAACCATCCTTGAGTCAGAGCCATTTCACCGTTTCCCTAAACGACTTTGGCAAAGTCTTGCAGGAAGACAAGCCAGAGTCATCAATATTTATGTTTTGCCCCAGGGACTATCAGCTCAGAGTGGGTGGAACCTCCGGGGGTACGCAGGAGCTCAGGGAAGTCCCCCTTTGCAGAATCACCAGCTGAAAGAAGCAGAAAAGCAGCAGAATCATAGCACAGAGCCAGCATTGGGCAGTCCCCAGTCCTGGGCAGCTTTGCTGCGGGAAGGAGCACAGTAAGTTTGTTCAGACCTGTCCTGGCTTTTTATGAGCTCAGGGTAACACCATCCAACACCCCACAGCAGCACAACTCGCCTTTCCTCTGCTCCATCCATCACTTCCAGCTCCCAGCAATAAGCCCACAAAGCCAGCAGAGGCTGTGAAAAGTTAATGAGGAAGAGGTGAGGAAAAATCTCGGAGTGTTTGCTGCAGAGCCCTGCGCTGCTGGTGGCTCCTGCCCTGAGCTGCTGCATCAGTTCCACACCAAGGGGTTTTACTGCTCTGCCAAAGGGTCCAGTGCATCATTAGTAACCAAATCCTTGTGTCCCCAGGGCTGCTTGTGACAGTAACGATGCCTGAGATGTTCAGGACTGGCTCTAGTTCCAGTTTTCCACCACAAACTACGATCCATAACAAAAACTGTTAGTACAGTTTGAGTTTCAAATAAAGCTTTGCTTATTATTCAGGTCCTGGTCTCGAGACTTTTCTGTACTTCTGAGTTCATCAAATGAAGAAAAAAAAAAGCCAGAAATATTGAGAATTATTATCATTATGGTATTAAAGATCCAATGTCCTTTCAAAAGGAACTGTCACAGGACTGGGTGAATGTGAAAAACTGGAAAAGAACTTTCATTTATCCAAATCACTTGTGATTATACTCAGAAATTTACCTCAATCACTGTCACAAACCACTCCAAAGGAAAAAAAAAGTTTTCACAGATTCAGCCGACCCTGATAAAAGTTCTTACTGGAATAGGCTTTGGGAGAAATGAGTTTTGGTTACCACAGATAAGCATTCTCTACCACCCTCATCCTACCCTTTCAGTTCCTTTACTACTCAAAGCCCTCTGCTCTTTAGTATTAAATCAAGAGGATTCAGTTTTAAGATATCCTTAAATTTTTCAATAACATTTATACCCTACCTTATCCACAAAGAAAAAAAATTTCTTAGAGCGGCGTACAACATTCAGGATATCTTTAAATACAGAAATGTTGGGATTACTTACTTAACACATGGAAAACTTGGTTAAGGTGAGCATGCAGCAGCCCGACAGCTCACATCAGACATGCCAGAGATTTATGTGTTTCATACTGAAATATTAAAAAATGTTTAGTTTCTTGTCTTGCAGACAGTGGAAAGGTTTCCGAGTAAGAATGAATTAGGCTTGTAAATCCACTGTGATTACTCTGTAGTCTATCTGATGACAATAGGTAACTAAAGATGCAGAAATCCCTTGCTTCTTGACTATATTAAATTAATATAAATTACAGATATACGGATATACCACCAGATAATAACATTTTACATCACCAGGGAAAAAGTAAGCTGCATGAACACCAGAAGAGGAGCCTGCTTTCACAAACTTCCAAGTATGTCCCTGTCGTTTGGGGTGCACGTTATTAATTTCTATTGCTTTGCTTTTTATTGCGGCGTGTTTATTCCTCTTCCCTTTCCATCAAAAATGAATAATGGGCTGTTCCTGCTCCTACTGATTTCAATGAAAGTCTTTGTGCTCTGTGTCACACCTCACTGATGCAGGTTTGATTCATACAAATAACAGCAGGCATATTTTACAGCAGTTTTCCAAAAGCGGAAAAAAAATATTTTCCATTTCTAGAGGAATGTATTTAAACATGAATTTTGTAACAGTGGTCAAAATGAATTGCAAGATAAAGAAGAGCAGCTACATTATCTATAAAGTCCAGTGAATTTAATTCACAGATTCCTGCTGGTTTCAAGAGGTTTTGGCTCCGGACCTGGCTGAGATGAAGATTGTGATTTTATTACTTTCATGGCAGCCATTGACTTTGAATCCCTCTGTTGCTGACACTGAACAGATAAATGAGATGGCTCAATTTTGTTTAGAAAATACCAGTCATTTAGTTCAAGTTTTTCCTACTAAAAAAGAGGCCCAAAGACTACTTCAATAATTAGGATCAATATAATTAAAGAAATGCAGATAGATAGATAGGTAACACTGTGGGATTTGATTGGGTTATTTTGGGTTTTATATACTAATTTGAGAGGGCTCAATACATAGCTACTCCTATGTATGTACCAATTTTTATACAGATCACAAATACACAGTGAAGATGACTGAGGATGATTCATGGTCCATAACAGTGTCCCCATAAAGCTCCCTGTCTGTACAGCAGCAAGATTGTCACCCCAGATAATGACAACTGTAGCCTGGGAGATTTTCAATCAGCCTTCATGTGCTCTGTATCATGATCTGATGACATTTTTACTTGTAGGGCATGGCCACAGTAAATCATGCACTGTGCCTGCACACATATGTCACTGGGCTGATGCCTTATTGCGCTACCTAAGAACAGAGGCCAGGCAAAATTAAGGGAATAAAAAGCAGTTATTTTTATTCAAGGACCTTCAGGGACATTTTGGGCAGACAAAGCCCCCCAGGGGTGACACCCAAAAATGGACAATGGGTCACAGGTTTTCACACTTTGATATTTGGTCCATTTGCACATTGGGGGTTAATCTTACAATTACAGCTTCAGGTAATGAAGTCATTTACTCCAAGCTTGCTCCCCTCCAACTCACTTTTGTTGGCATTTCTCAGGGCCTGGGACAGTGAGGTGTCCTTGATTCCCAGCCTGGAGAGGAATTGTTGTGTCTGACCAAAATGGGAAAGCAGCAGCTCACACTTATATGGAGTTCAGAGCTACGCACTAAAGAATTGCAGGATTACAAATACATGAAAAATATAAAAGCTAAAATCCTAAGGCATCAGGGAAGGCTAACAGCAAGGAGTCCTTGATGAATAGACACAGGGATGCCAAGGACCACGTGGAACCCCCCTGTGCTGCTCTAGCCTGAAGTTGTGCAGGGGCTCAGGGCCTGGTTCTCTCCTGAAAAAGCTTACCCCAACTCCCCCAAATATGTTCCTCCAAGAATGCCCAACCCCAAGCCTCCCTCTTTGTCCAGAAGGGACTAAAGCCCATGTTCAGGACTCCTCACACGTGAGGATTCAGGTGACATGATCTGAATGCACACAGTGATTATTTTTTTGTGCTGTGCAACACTCTGGCACTGAGTTTCTTTAGGAAATGTTTTAATTCCATCACCTCCAGCTTCCACCAGATGTGATGGTTGTTGTGGCAAGTCCTTTTTGTGGGATGACAGAGTACTGAGCACATCATGCCTTGAACAGGCACACCAACACTTCCCTTTTTTCTTTACTGTTGGAGTTTTGGTTCAACCTGGTGGAAACACCAATTTCATGTAGTGGATTTGATTTGTCAATTTGAGATTTCCTGGCCAATGTGCCGATTTATGTTGTGGGTCTAGTGTTGGCCAAATCGCCAGCGCACCCACTAGAACTATTTACTCATTTCCTGCTGTGAGATAGCATTAGGAGGAAGGCAAAACAGGCTCACACTTTAAAGGGTACAAAGAAAAACTTTATTACTAGAAACTAGAAGGGAAAAAGAATGAAGCAGGATTGAGTGATCTTGTAACACATGCAGAAATTCACTAAAAAAATCCATCTCTTTGATTTCACTCATAAAAATGTACTAAAATTAGAATATATTTAGCTTCCTTCTTTGCTCTTTCTGCTGGTGTGGATTTACTCATATGCACAAAACCAAGGTTGCAGCTGGGTCCTGTTTTACAGGACCATGGTCTGTTTTATAATGAGTATTCTTCCTTTTTTGTGCTGTATCTTCCATTTTCATTATGCCTCAATTAATGCACTGAAATATGCCAAGTGGTTTTACATGAAATATGTTTCTCATTTTAATCAGTTTAGCATCAAAGGGTTTAGGCTGGCATTTTCTAGGTTAGTGCGTAGGGTGTTTATTAATTTGGTTTTTATGCCTTCTCTCATTAGTGTTTAATGAAATTTCGAGCAATCCCAGCAGCTAGTAGATAATTTATTTTTTAAACACATTTTTATCAGTGTATTAAACAATCAGACTCTCTGTTGTTTCTGAATAGTGTGGAGTGCCTGTTTCATCTGCAGATTGGAGAGCTGCTACACTCAGAGCCCTGATTGCACAGGGCTGAAAAAGAACCATTTTTTCTTTGAATTTAGTGAGACTGAAAAGCAGCTGCCCAATAAGCCCTGGGATTTGGATCCTCCAATATTCACTTTACAAAGAACGTGGCCAAAGCAAATGTCAGCCAGTCCTGATCCAGTTAATCCATTTACTGGTAGGGGAGGTTGCTGCCACACCCTGAACAAAGCACAGAACCTTTGAGTGCTGGAAACCTGCTGCACAATCAAGCTCAAACCAGCACCAGCTCTCACCTGCTCTGCTGCATCTGCTGCTCTTCCCTCTCACCTTATTCCAACATTATCCTCTATTTAACATTATCCCCGCTGTGCAAGTATTCATCAGCTAAGAATATATAAATGTCTATTAACTGTCAACCCAAGATATTGAGTTTAGACTGTCGAGAGATTCAGAAGCCATGAAAAATGCCCAAAGTTTAAAAAGGAATCAAGTATGGACATCAAGTAAAGCAATATTGTAAACATGAGCTTGTGTTCCAAAAATAGTTTTAAAGGATCCCATAAGAGTCCAAATAGACTTTTCATTACTTCCTGAATGTTTAAATTATGTATTTGGGAAAAAAGTGACATATTTAGCACTATAATGAATGGTGATAGCATAATTTCAAACTGAAATTTTTTAAATCTTGTAATAATATATATGGGGAAAATAAAACCAGGGGTTTCTATTTTTACAAGGGTGAATAAAACCCAAGAAAACAATAGTTTTTCCATGCACATGGCCTATCTGCAGTAATCACAAGGCATGGTTTGGCATATGAAATATGAAAGCCAATATTTGATGGAGGTGAAAAATAGCTATGCAAACAGATCTGAGGTTGTTTTTGTTTTCATTCCTCTGACATCCTCTTCTCTCAAGCCTATATGAATAAATACTGTGTCTTCTTGATCACAGTGCCATGAAATCACATTTACATTCTCATTCCCAGCTCATGTTCTTGTTTCACTTGGTTTCATGTACCAGATGAGTCAAAAACTGACTGCAGCCCCACGTGTTGAAACAAGGCTCAACAGGCATTAAACAAGGTCTCATAGGTCTGTCAATGCTCCATGAACTGCTAAAGCTCTGCTGAACAAGAGAGCTCAGCATTTCACATGGCCTCTTGATTCGTCCCTCCTGCTCCAGAATGGACAGCATGCAAAACCAATGGGGCTGTTGTTGTCCAGACTGGATATTTAACATGTCCCTGATATTTACAGAGCTCTCTAGGCTCTGCTTTCCTCTTTGTCCCTTCTGCTCCTCTTTCCCACAAAGGGACTCTTTTGTTTTTCCCTACTAGCGCATAATTTTCACAGTCCTCACTGAAGCTTTTCCCTGGGTTTTCAGTTTTCCCTTCTTGGGGCTACCAGAAATAGAAAATCTCTGTAAAGACAGTTTCCAGGGGTACAAACTCTGCAGTCCCCTGTAGATAACCCAGATGCAGAGCTCCTCAGGTGGATGGTTTTGTACCCCTGGGTGTCAGAGAGTTTGAGATCCTTGTCACAGGGAAAGAAAGCCCTTCTGTCTTTGGAAGCTTGGAATTCAGAAACAGAAATCATATCAACCCTCACAGAGCCCTGTGCCATGGAGGGGAACCAGCTCCTGTCAGCTGGATGCTCTTAAAAGCATAAATAGTGAGGAACAAAGATACCCAGCACAATACTCAACCTTGGCAAAGAAAAACCCTGATTAAAACATTTATTGTAGTTTTTACAGGATCAAACACTCAACAAGGATGAGCAGTGAGGACAGTAAGGAATAAAATCTATCACTGGACCATCTGAGTAGTTATTTCTCAAGAAAGTTGTTATTTTCTGGAACAACAACTCAGGAAGTGTTCAAGATCTCTTTTTGAAAAATAACTGTAGCTGATTAACTAGCTCTTATTTTCACTACATCTTGCCCCTTATCCTGGTGCTGGGCATCCCTGAAAAGAGCCTGGCCCCATCCTCTTCACACCCAGACACTGCTGTCAAATGCCCAACAATTTGCACCTGCCTCAGCCTATGTTCTTTTGGGGGAAAAAAAAAAAAAGAAAAAAAAAAGGCAGTTTTGCTCTCCCTCATTTCGTGATGCTCTTTATCTAAAATAAAAGCAGATCTGTGGGAATGTAACTTGTGTTGTATGGAAGGAATGCAGCATTATCAATGCAGAAAAAATGTGTCCTTTGGCGTGGAGTTCTTGAGTTTTTCCTTCAAGGAAAACAGCAGCAGGAAAAACAATGAGGCTTGGCACTCAAGGAAGGCTCTTGAAAGGCAAACCAATGCCAGCTTGCATAATTAAAATTACCTTTCTGTTAAATATCGAGATAACATGAATATGAAATAATGCCACATTTATATGCTCAATTAGAGAATTCAGTTTTCTTCAGAATACAGGCTGTTAAAAGCAGCAAGGAAAAAAATTCAGCATAGTGGTAATATATGTTAATTTTTGCTAATTGTATGAACTGTTGGGATCATGCCTTATGTAAAGCCCTTCCATGCCTCCCAGATTTGCTTGCAAGCTACAGTACTAAAACAGAAGAGGTTTCTGTACACATTTTCACAGAGAAGTTACTAATTGCTATGCATTTTGTTCTGCTTTCCTCTCTCCTACCAATGCAAACAGAGCAGGAGCGTGTGTTTACCTGATTAAACAGAACATTCTCCTGAAGGAGTGCTCTTGGAGCAGAAGCTACACATGGATTTTGCTGTTATTTCAGAAGGAACAATGCAATTTATCCTGTATGAGTCCAATAACACCCCAGACTGATGAGGCTCCCAGCATGCCCAAATCTCAGGTGGCAATTTAGGGAGCCCACGCTCCAGATCTGCCAAATCCCTGCTCCCTGAGCTGCTCCTGCTCTGCAGACCAGCCCAAGAATTATGTTCAGTGAACAGGGGGATAAGAGATTCTTCCTCTGGCAGCAGTAGGAAAAAAAATCTCTCATTTCCTCTAAGCTCAACTTTGATTTAAGGAGTCCGGTACAAGAACTGCTGAAATAGAGGACTTAACTCAAGAAATAGGATCTTTTAAGGCCTGTGTGAGGCAAAAATTCCTCATTTCTGCAGAAAATCTTGGCAGCATCTTAGCAGGCTTACATTGGTTGGTGGGTTTCTGGGAGCACGATAAAGTTTGAGCACACAAAAATGGAGAACAGACTTAGAAATACAGACCACAACTGGAAATTAGAGCTTCCATCCCAGTGGAAACAGAAAGAAACTTTGCTGTGTGTCAGATCTGAACAGAACACTGAATTTCCCAATTTTCAGGTGAGCAGAAAATCTCAGTGATAAATTCCCAAGAGCATGGAACATCTCATTGAAAGGATAATAGCAAGGGACAGTGTAGAAGAGCCCAAGTGAAATGAGATGAAGTACAATGACAAAGTCGAATCTTACACCAACTTACACATTTTCCACCTATTATTTTTAAGAAGTCCCTATATCCCTGAGAAACACATTTTGATTAATCTGTAGTTTCTGACAGGACACTGTTGTGTCGAGAATTTTTACCCATGCTAGTCATTACATTTTGAAGACTTTGTGGCAGTCATAGAAATGTTCCCTACAGTAACTCAATTCCCTCAGAATGACAAAAAAGAGGCAGAAGACTCTTTGGAATGAGACAAATCAAATACATTGCAAATTTCCTGGTATTTCTGAATTTAAATATTAACCCCAGAGAGTCCTTTAAAAACCTCTTGAATTTCTAGACATGTAAAGTACATTACTTTAATGATCAGGGATAAAATTCTATAGACAGGAAATGGGGAATCCTCAGTTAATATCCTTCAATGTCTCATTTTTCATGAAAATCTATTTCACATTATATGTGATCAAGACAGAATTTTCATCTGATATTTTGTTTTACAAGACAAGTACATTTAATTGCCTTTTGCCATGATCAAAGTTGAGTCAACTTGATTTTGCCAATAATTCATGAGATTTCATGAATATGCATAACTTTCTGTACAGGTTGGCATAATTAAATTTGACTTTTCCCAAGATCAGGGAAATTAATGGAATGAAAAGGAAATTAAGAAGAAGAACAGGTGATAAACAAATGGATACAAAGAGAATCTTGTCACTTTTGTTGGTTTGGCACAAATATCCCCTTCCTGCCCCAAGATTCACTCACTGCCAGGTCCCAAGTTGCTGTTTACTGTGATGTCCTTTGGTTTTGTAAATATCTTGATAAAAGCCTTTCCAGCCAACAACACTAATGTGAAGCAATTTGTGATTGCAATAGCATTCAGTTCTGTGCCAAAATGCCCTGACCCTCATAATTTAAAAATAATTCCTTTTTGCTTTCATCAGCTGAAGATCACCATAAGTTTGCAGCTCACTGGAAAGTAAAACACTGACTATGCACTTTGTTTCCATCAAAGGGAAAGCACATCTGTCATTCATGTCATACATAGTTGTCTCCAGAAGTAAAATATTCTGTTCATGTAGGAAAACTGCCTGGAACCACAAAAGATTGATTTTGCTTCCTGAGTAATTCTGACACTTTTGATGCTAGCATCTGCCTTGGTTTACATACAGCATATGCATTAGGGACCTGATAGCCCATGTCCAAATTGTGGTGAAGCATCTCTGAAGGAATGGCTGGGTTCCTCATCCATGAAAAATTAGGACAACCCCCCTAAACAGTCCCTGATTCACTTCAAGTGAGGCACTCATCCTCTGCCATGGCTGGGATTTCAGTCTGGACATGTGTCTCTAGGGAAAGTTTCAACCTCCAGACTCTAGTCCCAAGCAGGGTATCAGGCTGTGACAGCACCCAGCACCCTCAGCTTGGCTTTCCTGGGAACCTTCAGCTATGCTTAGTCTCTGACCTGGGATTATCAAACAAAGGAGCATTTTCAACAGGGAACAGCTTTATTGAGGATTCAAATCAAATAGATCAGTAAGAGCATTCCCTACCATGTGCACCCCCAGCCCTGAAATCCATAATAGATAAATGATATTGAATTTTTCAGGTTTATGATGCTGCAGAGATTTGAAGTTCTGTGTTCCAGACGTGGAAGGACAGAAATCAGAGGTGTGATAATCCTTCAGGAAAGTGAATTGTACACTAGGCGAATAAAACAGGAAACTAATGCTTGAGAAGAGCAACAAAAGAAACAATAAACAAAAAAAAATTAATCTGTCAAACATTGAGAATACAGAAAATTCCCATTGAGAATACCAAACCATTCCCTGCACCCCTCACGCTGGAGCTGGCACCAGGCAAAGAGGGTATGAAGAGAAATATTCAACACAAAAATGCAGTTTTCTCTTGAGGGAAACTAATAACTTTAATAGAAGGAAAGTGAGGGGGAAATACTACATCTGAAAATCTAGGGGCTCACTTGGAAATAACAGTCCCTGGTTTTCTTTGGAAATCTTCCCCCATACATATGCAGTACAATGAATTGTATTGAAATGGATGAGCTCCTGTCATCTATTATTTGAAATGTGAGTTGAGGTTCACTTTAAATCATTCCTCTGCCAGAGAACAGATAAAAAAGAGGATCCAATAGTTTCTACCCTGAAAGCCATTTCACCATAAATATTTGTCTCCTGTTGACAATATATTAGATGAGCTTGTTTACTTTTCCTATGGTCTTAGCTAGTCCCCAGCCACTAAGCTTTATTCTCACCACAATATGTATTTTAGGCAGTAATGTATAGTAATTATGGTATTACAAATACTTGTACTTTCCCTTGATGAATTAAAAATCTTAGAGAAAAGAGCAGACAGCACATGATACAGAACTCTGCTTCATAAGTGTCTTTGAAAAATGGTGTTGCTGCACAAACTGCTCTGGACACTGCCTCTGCTTGCAGAAAGACAAAAGTCATGTTTAATTTATATTTTTCCCCAGTAAACTCTCTATATAAAAATAAACACTGTTCATGACACTGCTCATGGAGGACTTAGACATGATAAGGCACTCAGAATAACAGCAACCTAATTTCAGCTAATTTGCTTTTCCCTCCCTTTGCACAGGACACGTTATGCCTCCTAAACATGCAAACAGTGTCAGCAATATCTCATCACTTTCCCTGGCATTTCAAAAGTCAGGCCATGGTCATGGTCACCTGTGTAACAGCCTTGAGAAACTGGTGCTTGCCTTTCACAAAGATATGAGCAGTGGAAGACTTGATAACTCAGAACTGTGCTCAATAGCCATCAATCCCCATTTTCTTAATAATGATAAGTATGTGATGTGTCCAACTGATGGATGGCTCAGGCACTGGCTGCTTCCTGGCTTCAGCATCACTGTGACAAATAAATATGGATGTGCTGCAGGTGGGCTTGGTACTTGGGCTTTTTGTTTTTATTTTTTTGAAAAGAAATACTCAGTCTTCTTCAGTCTTCCTCACAAATATGATCTGATAAAATTAACTTCCAGAGATATCCCTGAATAAACGGTCAAATAACCTAGCAACAATTTTTTTTCTAGCAAAGCTAGAAAATTGTCTTCCCTGCCAGCAAACTCCCTACATTTCTTGCAACAATGCATGGACATATTGGTGAGAAACAGTAGAAATTATTTGCCTGAATTTTCAGATCCCAAGTACTCCATTCAAACTAGAAAGTGCATGCTAAATGTGACAGATTTGTAGGGAAAGCGATGGTTGTATATGAAATTGTGTTAGAACAAGGATTATTATCTTGCAGGGTAGAACATGAAAATATAATAGACTCTGTTTTCATCAATATTTGAAGGAGTGTTACAGATACACATGTACAGAAATACCCACAGACAAGCCAATTTCTAAATTAAACTGTTGTTGTCTACCATTCTACGGGCTCAATGATCATTTTCCCTCTGAAATCACAACACCTTATTGAAAGTCCATTATGTTTTGGAAGAAGTTGGCCACTGGGAATTTTGAGGCACACTTGCTGTGCAGCATTTCAGTTGTGAGGTTTGAAAAAAGGTTTATAAGGAGCCCTAAATTCAGGAAATAATTTAATACTGAAATAATTTGAATCAAGTCATACCTCTAGATATATCATATTTATATGACAATAGCTCCCTAGAGTGCTTGCCAGGGAGTAGGATCCTGTTTTCCAAGGCTGTCAAAAACACAGACTTCAGCTTCACCCAAAAGTTTAGAAGGAAAAATAAATCTCAAGCAGTTTTCTGCGCATCTTTCCAGAACTACTGCTTGAATCTGCAGTTCTGCTGAATTCTGAGTTCCTTGTAATTAGATTAGACATATTTCTGCCACACATTTCCTTTAAAACACTGAATGCCTGCTGGATTACAAATGACTTGTTCCAACATATGTTGAACATTCCATAGCTCTTTGAGCACAACACAAACAGCTACAGTTCTAAACACACTTCTTTTCAGTGACAGGTTTTAATGACACAGAACTGGAAACAGAGCACTGTTCAATCCAGTAAAGACTGTTAATAGCCATGGATCATGGATATAATTCCTACAAATGCAATTTGAAATACTGGTATGTACAATTTTAATATTATTATTATTATTCACTGTGGAGTGTTAAACAGATCTCTCTCAATATTGTTTCACTGATTCAAATCAACTCTAATTAAAATCTCTGAAGCACTTAATCGTGCAAGACATTATGTGAATGCCAAGGATTTCTGCTTGCAAATGAAACTTTAAGAAGTACTCCTACTATTGATTGTTTATGAATCATGAAAAGGTGTTTGATACTTCACAGACATACAAAATGACAGATTTTCTCTCATTTTATGCTTTAGAAAATAGAAGAATATAAAAGTAAGTGTATTGGTTTGCTTTTAATCAGCTTATCTTGACATAACATCAGCCTAAAGATTTGCTTCATCAGAACAACTTGGTGGAATTAAAGAGAATCTTAAAATTCTTTTGATTTGAAGCAAGCTGTATTTTGATGCCAATTACAGAGTCAGCCACTTGGTACTTTAAAAGGCATTTAATGGCTTAGGATAAACAATTTAAAACACCTCAGCTAATTGCAGCAGAAAATATGAGATTTGCTTTAGAGAATAATCTTTTATTTTTCCAAAGCCAGTAATTCTAGCATTTCTCGGAGTTTTTCTTCCTTTAGGTATGCAAATCAATTTTATACATATCACAAATTGGATTTATAATGTGCATTTGGAGGAGATGTTGGCCTATTTGCTCATTAATTGAAGGGTGAAGAGGCTGCCTCGTGCTTTGCTTGCAGGGTTCAGCACATTGCACTCTCAGCCCACTCTGGTACTTTCTGTAGGGTGTGAGCCTGAAGGGAAAATGTTATTTTAATGCTGGAGAGGGGGTGAACTCCCCTCTGCTGTGGTGGAGGTTACACACAGCCACTGTGGAGGGTTCAAACTTCCAAATCCTTAGAAAATCTCTACACAAAGCTCAAGTCACCATTTGGGGTCTGAGATACAGTTGCTTCTATAACTTTGCTTCTACTTTTTTTTAATAATTAGGGGTTATAAATCTACTACTCTTATTTTGCACACTTGCCAGAGTCCTCCTTGTCCAGTATATTTTATTAGAAGATAAATAAGTCAGATTCTTTATAGGCACTTCATGTGAATGCTAAGTAGTCTGCTAAATAATAAAAACACTTGGAGACAGACACTGAAAAAAAATATTAAGGGAAAAGAACATGCATGGAAGCAGTTGGCCAAAATCAGGAACAGAGGCCACAGCTTCAAGAAAATCCAGGAGTTTCTTAGGAGAAGCTGTTAATTTAAAGCACTTGAGCATAACCCCACGTGTGCCTCACCAAACCAGGCTGGAAATGGACGTGGTAGGTTTATAAATGATACGTCAGAATAACTGACAAGTGCAATCACCAAATAGCCTCATGACAGGTTGTACACAGGCTAAGAATATATATTGTATGATTCCAGCTATAAGAATGGAAATCAGAGTTCTGTGCATGAGGATGTAACTCGTTCTTGGGGCTGCCTTCAACTCCATCTTCTCCAGCTCATCCCAGCCCTAATTCTTCCCCAGAACTCACTGCTACACAAGATCCTTCCTATACAGCACACCTATACCCCTCTGAATAACTGAGGACCTGCTTTGCACTGTAAATACCTGCACCTGCAATTTAAAGACAATCTCCCAATGCACTGCAAGCTGAGAAAAAGAAACCCTTACTCAAAACTACGCAGAAAGAAAAGAAATCCTGAACTTCATTACATCAACTTTTACAGTCACTTGATGGGAAAGGTACATTTTATCAGCTCATTAAACCACAGGCACATGATCATTATTAGTTTTATAAAACAAACCCATGTTTGGTGTTACTAGGTAGGGGCATTAATACTCTACTCTTTTACACAGCTTCTCAAGTTGCTTTGACAAGGCAGGTATTGTTACATTCATGCTCTCCATGCAGAGCATGAGGTCGTTTGTCCATGGCACAGCCTGGAGCAGAGTCAGATGCTCATTTCTTCCTCATTTGTGTACTGCACTCGACTGCCAATGCAAAGCACTCCTGTAATGCACACTGTGACACTGGGAATACAGATACAAAGCTCTTACTGCAACTCTATTCCCTAGCATTTATAATATGGATGGAGTTGATGGTGAATAGGTCACGCCTTTCTCCATCAATATTCCTTTACAAAACAGCCTTTGCTGGTTGGCAGCAGCACATCATCACACCACTTCCCAGAGGGAAACACAGCCCCTCACTGGCATCCCATACTGAGCTATTTGCTGCCTTCAGGTGTTTGTGGAAGGACTGTTTAGCATAATGAGAGCCAGCTATGCTTGCCATGAATTTCTCAGCAAGCTCCAAGAAAATCTATGGGGGAACTATTGGCTGGAGTGCCAAGCACAGTTTTGGCTGCACTCGAGTGCATCATGACTTGCAGAGCATATTTGAAACCCAACGGGTCTCAGCACCAGAAAGAGACAGGAATAAACAGTTTGGTTGATTCAGTATTGGATAAGTAGTACTGGTCACTTAGCAACCTTCACTTCTTGGAGAGATATAGATGGTTAGACACCTGCAGCAGCCTTCAAATCATGGACTAGCTTTTTCTTTAATGCCTGCTGGCAGTCCAAAAACTTCCTCCATTTTACACAGCTTCTTGTGTTCCATCCCTGCAAAAGGGTGGAGAGTCACCATCCAATGGCTGTGAGCAAGGCTGGAGTAACCCATTCAGTCACAAAGGAAAGAGTTAAAATGAATGTAAACACAATCTTGGGCACTGAGAATTTTCCTGGCAAAAGTTTTTAACTTCCTTTAATGTAAATACGTTGCCAGGAAATATCAATCTGGAATTTAATATAACAATCTTTCTAAGCAGCTAGAAAGAACACACATAAAAAAAATACATTAAAAAGACTCCCTTGACTCCTCCGAGTTACATTTGTTGGGTACGATACACATTGATTATTAGCAATCCATCAGCACCCTATTCACTGCTTTTCCTCCTCCTGTTAATTTCAGACACAGTGTAAAAGAGATTAAAGGACCACAAAGCAGTCCTTCATTACTGCACACTACTGGACAAGTTGTGTTTTTGTCATGTTCATCACTTGGCAGAGATCTGGGTCGAACGGGCAGGTTCTTGGCCTGTGTGAGCAAGGCAGCATCCCTTGTACTGCCACTGACCCAGCTGGAAATTCAGGAGGGACACTTTGCTTCCCTCTGCCTCTGGATGGATCCACAGCCTAGGAATCTGTGTGGGTGATGCATGGAGGATGTGGATTTTCTGAGGAACACTATTGCACTGAGTGAGCTACTGATCCCATTTAGCAGAGCGGGAGCAAAGCTGATGAGCTCACGTTCTTCTTTCCAGCAGCAACAAGTGTAATTCCCTAAACTGATGGCAAAAACGAACAGTCACACCAGAGAATTTCTTGATTCAGGCATCTATGAATCCAAAAATGATTGAGGAGATACAGAGATTAGACATTTGCAAGAATATCAGTAATATCTAGCTTGTGATAATAAATTCAAAAGAAAAACCTCAGCCCTTAAATGCTTTAGAGGGCATATAAACTCCTGTGCTTCAGGGAAATTTATAGATCTTTTCCTGTCTTTGAAGATATGAAAAACTTTCCCCCTAGAGTTCCTTAGCCTATAATTGCCTTTTGTTTGTGTTTGCATGTGAAGCCTGTGGTAAAAACCCTTTCTGTGTCAGATATGGGCTACATAGACACTGCGCTGATCCAGTGCATTAACTCCCATGTTTTTCTGTTCTGGAAATGCTATCAATTTTATATAAAACTTTCTGCTTTCCTTCTTCATCATGTTTACCACATGAATGAGCCAGCAGAGAGGTTTAATCTCTCTCTTTTGAAAGACTGAAGACAGCATTCCAGCCTGATACTGATCTGCTCAGGCTCTTTTATCTCTCTAATGGTCAATGCTGACATGTACTTAAGGAGGCTGAGAAAATAATGACAAAATAAACACTGGCTAAAGAAAAATAAGTTTTGCAACTGATTACATAGCTCAGGATTTCTGTGCTTTACTGAGTCCTCTGTGGCTCAAGTCTGCTCTGATCCACCCAGACACAATGGTTGTGGCTGGCTGTGCACTTTATGGCAATTCTAAATGTTCTTGTTGATTCAAACACCCACTGACATTTTTCTGCATGGACAGACATCACTTTAAGCACTTCTTTTGCTGTTACAGCAAATGTATTTGTGGGTGATTTTTAACCACTATGACACAGAATCAAAGAATCACTTAGACCAAAAAAGAACTTCAGGACCATCAAGTCCAACTGTGTGTCAATTATATCTTCCTCAAGAGGGACACCTTTTTCATTGTGAATATTCTTTATATTTTATTGGTGTTGTTATGACACCAGGGTTTCTGGTTTGGGTGTTGTGGTTTTTATTCCCTCAACAACTTAATAACAATTTTTTTTGGCTTTTTAAGGTGTTTTGCATGTGTGCACAAGGATGTGAGGCAATGCCTGAAGTTGCATCACTAACAGCTCTATGGAAGCTATGGCAGCAAATAATTAAAATGCACTTTGCGATATGAAAAATCCACTCTGGTTAGGCTTTATTCTTCCTATAGAGTCAGATTCACATAGAGAATTCTGGGATCATTTTATACAAAGTTATCACTCTCCTGTTGTACCTTGTTTGTGCTCCGTTTTCAAGAAGGAGTTGTGGTAATTTCCCATGGTAATGTTGTGATCAAAAACCTTAGCAACCAAGCACTTCACACTTCAGTCACCTAAACTAGATGCATGTTTACATGACTACATGAAAAAATACATAAAAGGAAAAAAGATAGTAGGAGCTAATTAAAGATTCTCCTGGGCTTAACTTGAATAGCTGTATGAAGAGATGTTTCTTTTTTAAGCACTTATAAAAATCCTAAACTTTCATAAAGAAATTAAGCTGAACCATTAATGGTGATGCACTAAAATGTGATTTATCATCCTCTATAGCTCTCCACAAAAGTTTGCTCTTAGGGCAGAAATAGACTTCATGGTTTAGATGCTAAATTATATTTCAGGTTTAATTTACCATCTATGAAGCTGTAATATTTCACCTAAGCAGAAGAGGAAGAAAACAGCAGGAAATTCCATTTGCCAACAAGAAATGCCAGCTCTCCATGCTCTCAATAATCAGGTGTTTGAAGTACTAGATTATTGACTACAACAAAGTACATCTACACGTGATGAATGTGATGGAATAGAGAGGATATTTTGGAGAGAAGTGAAGGAATAAACATAGGAGGAATGACTGTTGTGGTTCTTACCTGTTTTTCCTGATTTGGTCTGTACTAACAGCAGTGCCATACAAATGCTGCTCCCAAGGAACACAAAGTTCAGAAGAAGACATTTCCAGTAGCAGCAGATTTGGAACTAGTCTCAGACCAGGAACAGGGATGGGGTTTCTCATAGCCTGGGACAAGGAGCAAGTGCAGTCCCAGACTCTTTGTATGTGAACTTTTTTCACATTCGCTGTTCTTGAATCTTTTATGAAACTTTGAAAGGCAAAACTGGAGATGTTTCCAATAACTTCATGCACTGCAAAGAAAAAAAAAATACTGAGAGCATTCCTCAGCAAAGGAAACCTGCAAACTTCTCCCAAGACTCAGGAAATAAACATGACTACAATTCTATCTTGTTCCATATTTGTAGCTGCCAAAGTGATTTGGATATTCTGAGCTATCCAAGAGAAGATTTCATTAATGGAGGACATAAAACTACTCCTACAGAGCATATTTCTTTACCTGCAAAAAGAAAACTTTGAATTTTGTTGTTGCACAGTAGTTTGACTCTGGTGTCAGGGCAAGTGGTGCTGCAGGTGGGTACTGAACAGATTCAGAAATACTTTCCTAAAACAGTAAAATACTGATTACTTTCTTTCCATGCAAACTATTAACCTCGATACTATTATTATTATTATTATAATTATTATTATATCAAATAAGTGTGGCCCGTGCCTGAGGTAGTAATGTTAATTACTTATTGTACCCTTAATCAGTTTTGCCTTGTCTGTCGGTGGCTCCCATCTTGACCTATTTGTTTTGACATTTGCTGGTCCTGTCATGTGCAGAAGGGAAATTGGTTGGGACAGTTTGATTTCAGGATTTCTAGGCTGAGGGTAATCACTGCAGACATTCAGGCAGTTCCATGTCTGTGGCTTTTCCTTGGAAGTTACTGACGTCCCTAGGCCTGATCCAGTCAAACAAGCTTGACAGCAAACACACTGTTATTAACAACACATATATATTATAAAGCAGCTTTCTTGCTTATATCAAGCAATTTCACAAAGAAAGCAACTTGACAAATAAAGATGCTGAGATGGAATTGATTTTGAAAAAGATAATCTGCAATGCAGTAGCGGCATCAGGAACAAAACTCAATTTCCTGATTCCCAGTCCAATCCTTTATCCACAATCCATCATCAATGTATTACTTACCATGTCAGGTGTTCCCAGCTCAGAGCTGGATGGGCCAGTACAGCTGCACCTCATCCACCATTAACTTGAAATCACTTTTAAAATGGTGCCTGTTTGATTGGACTGTACTGGATAAATCAATCTGGGAATAATGTAAAGAAAACAGGTTTCAGTATTTATAGTTATCATGAAGAATTTAGTGATGGCAGTACTGTATATCACTGACATTAATTTAATTAGATTGAAATTGTACCAGCATGACATTGATATATTATAATTAAAACTAATGATCCATTGATTCCCCTCCAGAAATCCAGTTAAGATGACAAATATTCTTCTAGAAAAGATGAACACATAAATATTAAAAGCATACAAAAGTCCAGGAGGTAAATTCTGTATTCAGCTATGCCAACATTCATATGCCAGTAATATTATTTAAGTTAGGACTAGAACATGAATAAAAGGAGAGTTTGTGATGATTTGGAAGCTCACTGTGTCAGAAGCAGCACGCCACCAGTTCCCATGAGAACTCTGCTGGAGGATGAGCACTATCAGAGGAATTTCAAGTTGTAAAGGGGAACCTCTGCTGTCCCTCACCAAAATTCACATTTGATTATAGAAACCACTATAGATTAGAACCATTCAGAGATGTAAGGAGGAAAACATTTTATTTGAAGAGTTTTTCAAATGCAATTTCAATGTCAGACATATCTACACTCCTCCATGATCATATCAGCTCCTTCTGAGAAAAAGAATCTGCTGGCAGCTACCCAATACCCAGTACTAATGATCCCTAACTACTTAGCCCCAAATTATCAGAAGAAAATGAAAGAAAACAGCAGGAATTCCTCTGAAGAAATGGACTGAATCAACCTAAAATGCCTTTTCTTTCATTGTTTATCTTAATTGTCATTCAGGAGAAAGAACAATACAAATGCTTCTTTCCTCCCAGATAAAAAAATCACTACTCTCATCTGTTCTGTAGACACAATTACTTATATTTCTTGCTGTCCTTTGCTTTTGTCATAAGATTTTTCCTACAATAAAACCTTAAAAGAATTGACCCTCCTTTCACCATAAACTGGAGAGACAACTTCTGAATATTTAATAAACATAGTAAAAGCAGATTAGATGCAGTCTTTTAACCCAATATTAGGAGCATCATCTAGATTTCAGAAGCTGTTCATGGTTCTGCTGTTGACTTGTCAACTGAAATTGTTGGCCAACTTGTCAAATTTCCAAAAATTTAGAAAAACTTCTATTGATTTGCATCAGTGTGACAGCTGCAGCTGCTCTGTGAGCTCACACAGAGATTGGCCATAACAGACCTCACCTGGACCAGCCTGGTTCATTAGGGAATAGAAATAAATAAAAGGGTAAGATAATTACAGGTTAGGTTGGAACTCAAACAGGGACCCCAGGCAATCCCATTCCATCATGAATGCTGACATTCATCAGTGAGCTGGGTGGGGCTAAGGCCCCAAACAATCAGGTGTTCAAGCAGGAATTTGGAAACCTCTGAAAAAGGGTGCCCATCAATAGACTTGGGCTGCTGTCACATGGACTCTGTGTGTTCAGTCTCATGCCTGGCTCCAAAACCACCACACATCAGTAGATCCATATTTGATGCAGGCCTAGCACATCCTGAACAACTCTTTTTAAAAAAAACATTTGTTTGACTGAGGTAGCCACAAAGTGTGACAGTGAAATGGATCTATTTGCAGATGTGAAAGACTTTCCACCAATCCTTTGTGTGGTCACCACCTGGCTGAACAAGCCCTTTAAGCATTCTGGTACAGACCAGGGTAAGAATCTGACCAAACACCAAACCATCACAGAGGGATCCAGCTGGTTTAGGATCTCCCACTGCCATTACTCATCTTAACAGAGCAAACACACACCTTTCCTCACCTGCCTGCACTCAGACATGTGGTTTTTCTCCTCCTGACTCAGGAAAAGAACATTTCCCTATTCTCCCTCTCTTTGCCTGGCCTGGAGACAACCACCCTCTCATTTCACCATCACTTTGGCAATGCAAATGTCGAGTAGGAGAGGAGATAGGCAGGAACCCACAAAGCCTCTGTGTGACCAGTGACAATTACAAATCTAGATGTGCAGGGCATCTCCCAAGGGGCAGGACACATATGGACCTTCATTAAGCCCTTTTCTGCAGGCTAATCTGACTCAATGGGCCAATAGATACAGGTTTTAGGAGAGCCCATGTTTAATTTACAAATTAGTAGATTACAGTAATATGTGTAACAACATATTAAATGAAGCATTAAGGTAATACAGCCCAAATGACACATGATAAACTATATAAGCATATATACAAATTTGATTTAATATGTTAGCTTCCTTTGCCCTCTGCCAGTCTGATTGCCTTTGCATAATCCATGTTCCTAATTATCCCCTGGTATGCCTTGCATATAAATAGCTAATTAGATAGTGTCCCTGTCAGCTATGAAGTATGTAATATCTGAAAAAAATACTCCTTTGGAAATTTAATTTAGGATAACAGATTGTGCTATCCAACTGAAGAATTAAAGCTTTCAGTTTACTAATATGTTTGTGCATTTAATATCAACCTCATACTATTATGTTAGTGCCCCCAAATGCATCCAGTAGTTCTATTATTTTTTAAAAAAATCCTTCTGTCAGAAGCATGCACAGTAATTACAGTAAGATACTTAAGATCTAAAAATCACATTTCAGAGGATGATTTTACATGTACATCAACTGTCTGCTGAATATGTGCAAAATAAGTGCAAAATTCTCACCTGCAGCTCTAGAAACTGTTAAAGAAAATCAGACCACAGGGCTGGGTAGTGCTCTTGGATCTTCCTGGCCACAGCCAGCTGTTCTAGGGAAAAGGGATGTCCTGAGCCTGCCAGATGTGTGACAGCTGTGAGCGTTTTGTTACTTTGCTTCAAACACCTTTTTTCCTCTCTTGCCTTGTCAGCTACTGCCCAGTTCAGATGCCACCCTGATCAATGCACACAAAACACTTTCAAGACTGTCCTACATATTTTAAAAAATAAACAAATCAACAATAATAATAATAATAATAATAGTAATAGTAATTTACTTGTCCATTCTTCCTCACTTAACCTTCATTCTTCTCAAACTGCTTAATTTATTTTTCCTCCCAAACCTTTATTGGGCTTCAACCCTTTTCATTTAATCAGTGCAAATCAATGACAATTTGCTGCTGTGAAAATGCAAATATGGATTTAAAGGTGAAATGTTGCTGCAACAACCACTTTCTCCTTCGTGGCTCCAAGGAGCAGATATTGGGGATGTCAGGGCTGGGAGGAGCACAGGCAGGAGGTGGCCCTGAGGCTGGAGCAGGTTGTGTGGCAGGGCTGATGCCATGGACACACAAAATCTTTGCTGTCCTCTCAATGTACTACTAAGACTTCCAAAGCCATGTGTGAAATTTAAATAATATTCCTTATTAATTTTATGGGAAAGAAATGTTCTTTGGCTTTAAAAAGCTCTGTGGAGTCACCAACCCTGGAGTTATTTTAAAGATGTGTAGACATAGGGTTGAAGGACATGGTTTAGTGGTGGATCTGGCAGTGCTGGGTAAATAATTTGACTTGATCTTAAAGGTCTTTTCTCATGTAAAGACCTCTGTGATAAAAAATATGACTCATATACAGGTATTTTCATCATAAGCACTGAGCTTAAGTGCCTTATAGGAGTATAAAACATGAAATATACTGAAAAATAAAAGTAAGGCACAACCACATGATCCTCTACCAAAACTAAATAGGAAGATCACCTTTTTTTTCTATAAATGAATACTGAATACTGTGTGGCAATTTAAAAACCACCACTGGATCTCTTATTCATCATGTTGCATCTGGCAGGAATACTAGTGCATATACTAAAAATCCAGGCCATTGTGATGGAAATGAGACCAAGGGGAACAAAATCCCAGTTTTGTGATGCCCAATTTCCAAACACCACATCAGCTTCTCACCTGTTATGGCTTCACTGCAGAAGTAGTTCAGTGTGTTCTGTTGTATATGGGTATTGTATAGCATCCATGTAAAAGGCAATGATGCTCATTTTGGAATAATTCTGGCTAATAAAATACTGGGATTTCAAAACAAGTTCTTATAAATAGCACAGGAATAATCATGAAAGAGATAGAAATTAAAATATTTTCTATTCAGGGTGGAGACAACTTTTAAAAGCAATTGTTTCCTGAGCTCACTCCTTTTTAAGATTAATCCCAGGTGCAGAAGAGATGATAGGAACTTGTGACCTGCTCTGTACCCCTGCTTCAGACTGTTCCTATCCCCATCAGCACATGGAAATGGGGAAGAGCAGCTTCCCTCAAGGAGGTAAAAGACAAACCACAGGAAAGGACACACAGAGGAAAATCTGCCACAGAACAAGTAACAGCCTGCACCTCCTGTAATGCAGAGGAATGTTTCTGTGTGCCCATAGCCAGCTAAAAGTCAGGGTGATTTGCCATCTTAAATTATTCATGAAAGCCTGATTTATGTTCATAGTGGCATGCAAGCAGCCTTTGATTCCCCCCTCTCCTATACAGGTGCATTTGCTCATATGGAGACAATCCATGTTGTCTTTGCCTTGTTGGGGTAAATGCTATAGAATAAGCTGGTAGGGCGTTAACAAATTATTTGGTACCATTTCTATGAAATTTCTCAACTATTTAGAGCACAGTATGAATATACTTGGCCTATTTTGTAGCAGAAATTTGTTTTAACTGGGAAAACGTAGCTGGGCTACTTATAATAATGTTAATAACGTTTTGGAGACAGAGCAGTACCCCCAGATCTCCTGGGAGTTTTAAACTAATTCATGCTCTTATGTGCCAGTTTTAATACAGCTCTATCTGGTCAGAACAAATGTGGGGTCTTTGGATCCCATGCACCTTTTCTTACTTTGTTATTGGAAGCCTTCACAAACACTTTGCTTCCTTACTATCAAAAAGATGAAAAATATGTATATACACACTAGCTGTTTTCTGCTCTGCCCTTTGCTGCCATGGCTGTGCTCCTCAAAGTCCCACTTTCATAGCAAATCCTTTCAGCATTAAATACATCCATACATTTTTAAGGAGTAATTGGTTATACCTGAGCTATTCATTGGAAGAGTCAGAATCCTCTGTAGTAGTATGGACTGGTTTATTGGTAACAGGTTAGCAATACAAGTAAGAATTTCTAGCATTCTAGATAAAACAATAAGTAATTCATAAAACGAAGCCTTGCAGTAGCATTTAGAAGGTGGCAATGAGCACAAACCATGAAGGACTGAGTTCTAGAGATGACACAGCACTTGGAGCTCCCTCTGTATGTGCAATCAGGCATCTGAAGACACCTTTCTGGGGAAGCATTTTCACTGGCACAGAGACAGCTTTTCCCACTTGTCTGAAGTATTTGCATGTTACAGTCTTTTCCCCACATGAGGGAATTTATGCTTTTAATCTTCTAATATACCATAGCAACAAGCATAACGTGCACTTAATATATTTCTGTGATTATTTTGTATATCATCAGCAAGTTTAAATGAAAATGACAATATCTAGAGATACTCTTTATCTGATAGCTGTATTTATTCTGTATGTTTATGCAGTGGCTGTCAAAACAGCTGTAAAATATTCATGTGAGGATGCAGATCCCTTGGAAACTCAGAAAAGTGAGGTAGACCAGTATAACCCATTTTAAATACATTTTGCAGTGCCTGTGTTTCTCCATTGATGTTTTTATTACAGTCTAAAGTAGGGAGGCTTTTTAAAGCTTTTTTGGATGTCCATAAGAGGATCTCTATCTACCCAATTCACTTACCAGTTTGTCTATTAGCAAGTGTTCACCAGGCTGTGACAACTTCTGTAAAGTGGAGGGAACTCCAAGGGAGCCATGTGTTATGAGTTTTCTTTTTCTTTTAAAGCAGATCTAACATTTTTCCTCTGCTAAAGGCAATGTTACAAAAATGTGATTCATTGCTGTCTTTTGAATGTTGTTGCATGGAAAAGATCAAACTTGGGAAATCATGCAAGATTTTTCCAGAATACTTCACTCTGAATGTGAAGACTGCAAATCAGTGTTCAGCTAAACCCCACCCGTTATGCTTTGCTTAGTATCTGACTAAATACAGGTTTGAGCATCACTCTGTTTAACACCAGTATGAAGTTCAAAGTGCAGGTGGTTTGGTGTATGATTTACAACCATCCACATGCAAAAATAACTTCTACACATGTCAAGATCTGCTGGCTGTACATAACAAAGAACCCTCTCTGCCCATGTGGACCAGCATTTACCCCAAATCAGTCACAGAACAGGAGTCAAAAATACTCATGCCCAGCTGACAAAATATCCATCAGAAGGCTGGGTAAATTCCCTGGGCTGCATCAAAGATTTTCATCAGTTAAGAGCAGGGATGGATTTTTATGCAAAGCCATTCTGAGACAGACGTTTGCTTGAGCAGCCCACACAGTCAAACCCACAGCTAATTACAAATCTTGTCTCTTCTGAATGAATAAGCATCTGTGCATCTGCTGTGAGTCATGGTGCTAACAGTTTTGTCATCTGCTTATCTTCATTTAGCAATTAAACCAGCACAGCACTGAGAGGAAGCTTTTCAATTTGCATTGTGGCTACCTGTGAGGTGTCTGGAAGCAGCAGCACAGGGTAAGATTTCAGGATGTGGGGGGAAAGATTTGGTTTATAGGCCTTCAAAGCAAGCTCAGAGCCCAGGCAAGTTCCTATTCCTAAGGAACTGTAGTGAGAGATGGACACTCTGGTAGTGTGTGTGTGTGTGTGTGTGTGTGTCAGGGCTGCTGGTAGAGCATGGAACACGTATAGGCTGAGTTAACTCCTTTTTGCAGAAGAAACTTAGATTCTAAACACATTTCAGTTTTATTTCTAGATGGTCTTCCATGTTCCTTCTCTTGGATAAATATATCTTCAAAACACTTTCTCATAAAGAGTCTGATTTTACTTAACCTGGTACTCCCAAAAATAATATCTGCTTTTCTCCTTGATTCTGCACTTGGAAACTGTGGTGCAGCTCTAACACTGAAATACATTCTTGGCCTGTGGAAACCATGACGTACGTTCTGCTCTTATGCAGAGTCTGAAACGAAATTGTACTGGCCTTTTCTCCTGCCTGGTTGGAATGTGCACCCCAGGAAATCAGTTTTTTATGTATAAAGGTAAAGTACATTTTAGGCTGACAGCAGAAGAGGAGCACAGAAGGCAGAGTGGCAGATTCTCTGTTCTAATCATTTGTCTCAAGCTCCTTTCCAGGATACTCTGGGCAGTGCTGGGGTGATTAAAATCACTCGAGATTGATAGATAAAGGTGTAAGACTTGGAGGAATCTAAATGTGAACCTGCTGTCAAGACACTTTACAGCATTACCCAAGGCGTGCTCTATTTCTCTGGATATGCACCACCTGTCATTACATATTGCTTAAATACTGTAATGCTTTATTGGTATCACAGTCCATGGAAACTTTTCTCATCATTCCTACATTTATATCTTTGCTCCAGGATAATTATCCACTGCTCTAGTTCTCTCTGAGCTGCTTCACTGAGCTTCAGTCTGTCTTCATGACAGATAAATTATGTTTCTCCTCTGCACAATCTTTGATCTGCCCTCGGATGCAGCTGGCAAGATCCTGACTCCTACTAATTTTGAGCTAGACTCCCATTTTAACTTAAAGAGTATTCCATAGTTTCTGGTCTTCCCAAATGATTTCTGGTGCCAGCTAAAGTGTAGCAATCCTAGTGTTTGCAGGGAGGAAGAAAAGGTTTTTCTCTGTACTGCATCACAACTCCGTGGGTGACTTCACAGGGCAGAAGGAGCCTTATGCTTGTTTTAGCTACAACTCTAAACACTTTGCCTTTTAACCTTTCTTTAAGAGATTCTTTAGCTGGATCCAGGTCTTGCTTATTCCAAGCTCCTGACAGCAGTAATAGGTTTCAGCAGTAATACCTGCTTCAGACAGGTAACATTCCCTTAGTGCCAACATCTCCCCACTTAGTCTTATGTACAACAAAACTTGGACAGCTCCACTGCCTCTGAATGCTGGGGGACAGCTATGAGAGAGAAAGGAGGAAGGGGAATGTCTCACAAAATTCCCTTGTGAGTTAAAACAAAATTATGAAGACTAGCATGTTATGTGAATTTAGAGTTAGGTGTTCAGAAGAGCTAAATCCTTGGTTAAGCACCTTAATGAAGTGGCCAGATGTTTCTCTGCAGGTACTGAGACCTCAGTTATGGATACTGAGTCCACTTAAACATGCTTCCCTGAAAGTCATTCCCCTTCACTTCAGGTTCTCAAATGTAACTAAAATGACTTAAAAAAAAGATAAAAATCTAGCTGTGAGATTTGTGAGCAATGACACAGTTTACATGGAAAAAAGAAAGAAGCAAAGCAGCATCTTTTTGGATATAAACCATCCCTTGCCAACACTGCATGGAGAAGAGAAACACCAGTGGCACCCCTGGTGCCTTCAAGCCACAGTGACAGCACAGTTTAGTTGCCAGAGGAAATGTGGGAAATATCCCAGCTTCTCCTTTAAAAGCTGGAACCACTATTTCTAGTCTGGTTGCTGCACTGGGAGTTGAGTTTTAATGACTTTGAAATAGTTGTATATGTTTCTTTTCTTCTCTTTTCAAATAAATTAAGGCTGTATCAGGCTGCCACACTGAAAGCTAATCTGTCCAGCTCCCTGTCATGCTCTTCAAGTGGATCAAAATAATATATTAAATAAGAGCAGTGACCTGGGAGATTACAAGGAAGATTAATATCTGTGCTGCATCACTTAGAGGCATACATATACATACATATATATATATACAAACATATATATATATATATATAGATATATATATCTGAAGGTATTTGAGAAAAAGAGGTGGTTATTGCCCTACACTAGAAACAAAATATTCTATGGTTAAAAAAATAAGAAATCAATATACTGCCAATCTAATTTTTCAAAGATCTCTATGCAAGCTATCAAAAGGAGCAGGAAGCCTCACATCCCACAGGGAGGAGGAATAATGTTCCACAGGGAGGAGGAATAATGTTCCACAGGAGCCACATGTTTGTTCCACACCCACCTCACCTGTGCCCAGTCACAGACACTGCTGAGGGCCCTGCTGGTCAGGGGTGATGCTTTATTGCTGCTTCAAAACACATAAAAATCAAGTTATGTGTCTTCATGCAAAGCTTGAAGGAGCACATTTCCCTGTGGCTAAGGCAGCATTTTGATTTAACAGAGTCTGGTTTTCTCAGCCTGGAGGGAGTTCAGGGCCCAGTGCAAGGACAAGCCAACTTAAACTTTCAACACTGGGCTTAAAAGTGGTTTGTGTTTTACACCAGACTTCCACTGACCCTCTAAGGCTCAATTCCAGCTGCTCTGGAGCCTTCAGGGAGGACCAAGACTGAGAAGGAGCAGTAAAGAGGTTAATATGAAACATTCAGGTACAAATTTAAAGACAACCAGGCTCCTTTGCTTGGTTTATACAAGTCCAGGTAGAAATCGTGTACCACACTTCCTCCATCAATGGACGTGAAAACAGTCCAGAAGGACTGGGGGGCCCCAAAAAACTGAAATCCTGTGCACTGAGGCTGAAAAGCCATGTGCTGTGGGTGGGGATTTTAACAGCCTCAACCTAAGTACATTTAATTAAATGAAAATCTATACTACAGACTGTTTAGGGATTTTTTTTTGCCCCCAAAATAAAAGAGTTTGCTCATGTGAAGCAAAATTCAACAAAAAAATGGTGCTATCATAGCAAGGAAAATGGCTTAGAATGACTAAGTAATTAATGTGAGCCCCTTGATTAAAGTCAATTTGCCTTTAAGATCATGACTTACAATGTGCCCTGGGCCTGCATTAATAACCCAACAGCACATGGCTTATTTGGCTCTTAAATTATTTATAATTTTTATTGCTTGTTAAAACAAAACAAGTGGAATGAGATTAATAATATTATTTTCTTACTTAACTTTTACTTACTAAAAGTCAAAAATGTCATTTCAGTACAATCCTTGATACATGGGAAGAGAACCCTCAGCTCTCCTCTCACCTGTCTGGCTGGAATTTTCCCCTCTAAGTTAAAGAGGGACCCATCTGCTGGTTCTCAACTCAGAATATGAACAAGGGATCCAGATATCCTCAGCAATCCCACCTGCAGCCCTGGAGTGGCACCAGGCCAGACAATTCTGGTTTTGGGGTCACACCTCAGGGCTGGCCAAAGCAGCTGGGCTGGAAAAGCAAAAGCTGAGCACCAAAAGCAGAAATGCTACTTGGAATTAGGGAATATTTCCTCAAAATACCACAATGTATTTATTAGTCATTTGGAATTCTGCCTTCTAAACTCTGGGCTGAGCTAAACAGGTGCAGCTTTTCCTTTACAAAATCACCTGCACCACCATAGCAAATGTACCTCTAATCAAAAGTGACTTTACTTAGATTCCACCTTTATAATCCTTAAAATGTCATATTTCTGAGATGTCAGCAAGGGAATGCTTTTGCACATTCTTATCTAGGAAATGTATTTTTTTATCTCAGAAGTTATTAAATTAACTGTTTATTTTGAAATATACTTTTACATACTTCTGTGATTAAAAGATATTGTGAATAGCATTTTCAAGATCAGAAAAAAAATGTATAATACCTTTAGAAAGATCTGTTTATAGTTACTGTGTTTAAATTCAGAAATACCTAAATTAAAAATACACAAAAAGAAAAAAATTACTTAGTGCAATTACAAGCATCAGGCTGGGGGTTTTCTTCCACATCTCCCTCCTCCTTAAATTTCCTTTTTGAGTTGACTTTGGTGTCTCTGTGAAGGACATTGCTTCCTGCAAAAGCACCTACTAAGAGCTTTATTAATTGCAAGAAGACTGCATTTCCAAAAAAAAAGAGACCTACTTGGGCAATAAATATCTCATGTAATACCATGCACATCAGCTCAAGTGAATTTACATAGCTGGAAACAGCTGTTCAGAATACTGATAGACTCAAAGAATTTACTATTCACCATCACCTTCCTTTGAAATATTTGATTAACCTACAAAGGCACAAATTCAATCAGTCAAAGCCTGCAGAACCCATTCAGTGTAAGGCTAGCATTTGTGCTATTAATAAGACTAATTGCTATCAATCAATTTGTTTCACTAGCAGTGGAGATGAAAAACCTGGAGCAAAATAAGGCAAAAGAAATCTTGCAGGTATTTGGCCTTAAACATTCTCAGCTGGGAGCTGGGAAGGAAAAGTGACTTTGCATGCAAAAGCAAGTATTTGATGCCTGATCAGAAAAGGCATTTTAATTTCACTGTTCCAGGTAGCGACATTAAATACAGTCCCCCAGCTGCCCCTGAGGACCTGGAATTGTCACTGCCAAAGGCTGTTTGAAGCCTGGAAACGCAAAGGGCTTGGGTCTGTCTTCCCAAACCATCCTCCACCACATCAGAAAGCCACCACAGCACAAACCATTCCTGTCCTGCTGCCCCTGTGCGTGTCCCACCCTCACGGGGCTGTGCTGCATCCCTTCTTCTGAACTTGCTGCTGAGAATATTCCTTTTAAAACAAATATTATCCCTCTTAATCTTTCCAGATTTTGTTGTGGCTGGCACTGTGACCACAGCATGCAGTGGCAAACGAACTCGGGGAGTAGATGCAGCACCTAAAGCAGATTTATATCTTCCCTTGATATTTTAACACTAACAAGTTTAGTACTCAAGAGTTGCAGGCTTCCCAGTGGCATCTTTATGAGGCCCGACTGACTCTCCACCAAAATTTATCTGTGCTTCAGCATGTTCCCCAAACCACAATCATAGACACAATAAATTTAAAAGCTCCTTTATATGACATAGACACTTCTCAATGCTTCCTTTACATGGTACAGAAGAGACAGCACTCCTTTTATTTGACAAAACTCTTTCTTGGTGCTCACAATATTTTTTAGTTTGGAAAATACAAATATTAAAGAGAAAACCAGAAAACAAATTTTTTGGTTTTTTTATTGACGATTCCCTCCAAGCCAGAAGCATAGCCATGTATTTTCATTACTAAGGTCTCAATTTCTTCTGTTCATTCAAAACCCAGCAGTGAAATTTATACATAATACTGTCAATATAAAATGGGGTCAATACAGAATGGAAGTCCAAATGGCTCCTCCAAATCCCTAAGCAAGGGTAAATGTGGTCCACTATACAGTTTCACCTTGACCTTGAAAATAATGACCTCTATTGAGCAAATAATCTGCAGAACTTCATAAAACCAGAGCAGCTAATGTATTTTCACCTAAGGCAAATTCAGAAGAGGAATGCATCACATTATTGCCGAAGTTTAAGTTGAAGGAAGGTTTTAGCTGTAAACATAGTTGTTCAAAAGATAAATATTTAAACAGAATCTTCATGTCAGAGTCTATAAAATATAATATTCACCACTTGGTTCTAAGCCAATAGGAAATTTTAACAGAGAATAGACTACTTCTTTTCACTGATATTTAAAGCAAATTAACAATGACAGTAATGTAATTTTCTTGGCACAACTCTTCTTCATTCCTTTTCAGCTGTCCCCTGCTAGAATCTTTAGAGAAGTTTAAACTGATTTCAAGAAATCCTTAAGAAAAAAAACCCTGCACTTAACTATTATATATTTTTCAGGTGCTCACAGAAGTGCAGGAGAAAGAACATTTGCATTTCCACTTAAATGCTTTGTTTATACAGAGCTGTAGATGGGAAATGACAACATACATTTTTTGGGACCATAAATATTTACCTTTACTAAACTAAGAAGTTGCTTTTGGACTGTGACCTGTTTCAGGCAACTTGTGCAGGAAATCTCCTACATAAGACTCTTGGGAGGAGGGAAGCCATTGAAGAACCAGTCTGATACAGAGACTTATTGAAGGGTGTTGCAAGTTCACAATTAGTGAAGGAATTACTTCAACAGAACCCTTTCCAGAATTCTACTTAGTCTGACAGTAATTCTATGCTGTGACTAACTTCTTTAAAGATACCTCTCCTTGCCTAAAATCATTGTTTCATATGTGAAAAACTCTAAAATAAACTTGAGAATGTAGAATTCTCATCCATTGAGGCCAACAAAATTATTTTCTTTAGATGCAGTTGGGTTGTGAGGGTCTTTCTTTTTCTTCCAAAGCTTAATATAAACACCCCTGAATTCAGCTCGTCTTTGACTTCACTTTTGTAGTCCTTGAAAGATGCACCCAGGGAATACTTGATTCCAAGCTATAAATCATAGATGTCATAGATGAAGTTGAGCTACAACTTTCAGAGTCCCCTGTATTGAATGGAGATTTGTGCTGTTGAGAAAAGACCTCAAAAGAATTTGGACTTTGGGCTCTCTCTTCTCCAATTCCTGCTGTCTGCCGTTGAAGATCCTGGCTAAGAGCCAGCCCATTCCTGCAATTCCACCTAAGGTCACTCACTCCTTCTCAGAAATGTCTTTTCCAACAGCACCACTCCCATTACTTACTGCAGAGCACTGGCTGTTTAAAATACAGAGGTCCTGTAGGAACTTCTGATCTTTTTACTGGCTTCTGTCAAGACACTCACGCTACAAACCTCTGGATCTTTGGGAACCTTATGGTCCCACAATGCCTGACTGCATCCATAATGCCCCAACTCTGTTCTAGCAATACTACTTAATATAGGTCATATCATTTGTGGTAGAGTGCAAGGCAATGGAATTAAGCCTCTTGAAAGCAACCTGACTTTCAGGGTTGTCTGCCAAGAAACCTAATTGCTATAACCAATCATTTGCAGAAAACACAGCAAAGCAGCTTGCTGGTGCATTGGAGGAGGAGGAGGGAAATCAAAGCTAGACAGTTTAGGTGAAGCTATTAAATAAAATGAAAATAACATTGGTAGGTTTTGTCTTAAATAATCAAATATATTACTACATTCTCAGAGGGGCTCTCTGTTTTACTAATATCTCCATTTTTCATGCCAGGGTTACAGCTGACATAGCAGGAAGAAAGATGACTTTTTGGGAAAGGTGACTTTTTGATCTCTTACTTTTGAGAAGCATTTTGGGAAAGCTATTTCATTAAAATAATGCAGACTTCTGGCATAGGTACTTACAAGAAGGCAACCTCAGAATTGCACTGCAAAAATTAAAGGAATCACACAGAACTACTTCTTCATTTCTTACATTATCATTATTATTATCATTGCACAAAATTTGCTTCAAGGAAAGTGTAGTCCATCCCAGTAATTGAGGGGGATTTGGCCAGGGTTTTTCTGTTTGGTTTTTAAATTTCTTGTTCAGGCAACATCTGGAAGTGGCATGAAGCAGCTGATGTAGCTTTTCAGAAATCACACCCAGGGCTGGTTCATTTTCTCTGGAGGTTCAGCAGTGCTTGGACTCTACAGGCAACAGCTCAACCTTTGCCAGGTTTCTGTTCTGGATAAAAATCTTCATAATTCACTGAAACAACAGAGCAGGGATAGCAGCTCTTCATGGCATTCCTGGATACATCTGTCTAAAGATAAGCTGCTCTCATGGGTGTTTTTATATTTTGTTATTGAGATATGGTACCAATTAAAACACAAATGCAGCTATTTTAAAAGCTTTTATCTCCTCTCTGAATTAATTTATAAATAAATTTTCCATACCCCCCTCTTAAAATAACTCAATTAATGTAATAATTAGCACCAAGTGCATTAACAATTCCATAATTAATAGTTCCAAATGCCCATATTTTCCTTTATGCAATATAAGCAGCTATGTCAACAAAGAGCTAGCAGAGGGTGCTCTATTAAAGAAAGACATTAGGGGAATTTCAGCTTTGTTTTTCCCTTCTTCTCTCAGCAGTCTCCATTAATATAACAAAACTCTCATTATAAAATCATTGATGTAAATGGAAATAAAGTTTTACATTGTTTATGTCCCCACCAGGTCCTTAATCACTTGCCAAGCCATGCTGCATTAAATATAACATTGATTACACATGATAAGAGGGGATGATGCATTACCTGACTGAACAATTCATAGGACACAATGGGCTTTGAGTTCAAAAATATTTTTCTGTGTTGTTCATGTGCTACAATTTTAGAAGCCCTAACTAAAAATATTAGGCTAAATTGTGGATTTCAGCCTGACACTTCCTGACATCTCACTGCCCTTTCCATGCTACCCTGATCTAGCTCAATCCTCCCCCTGTATCCCTGCACCAGCTTACCAGGGAGACATGGTGAAACCTCCATCCAGGGATTCAGATTAAACAATGCAGCATAAAGCCACTGAATGCATTTCCATCACTATGTTTCTCCTGCAGCCACACTGCTTTTTCCCATTTATCTGGGAATCATTAGTGTGATATTGGCTCTAGTCACCATGAGACATCAAGACAGAACTGCACTTACCAACCACCAAATTAAAGGAAGCAGCTTCTGCACAGCACAGAAAAAAATGTCTCTGATATAAGGTAATAGAGAGAGACAATGTTGCAGCCATATTTTCAGTTTTAAGTCCTAGATATTGCTGCTGAAAAAATATGTGCTTCCACATTGAATTATTGCTGTATTACTTTTAAAAGAATTTCTGTGTACATTGTAAATGTGTGAACATGGAGAGATTGGAGTGCAGAAGAAGGTCTTGATCTGGTATCTCATTTTTCCTTGGTTCCTACCTACTCAAAGCTGGTTTTGTTCTTCCAGAAGAAAATAATGAGGACTACTCTAATTAATTAGTTCAAGAAGGAAGGGGGCTGATTGCACAAATTATCATGAACGCTTCAGAGAGACATGTAAAGTAGGAAGACAGATACAAGTAGAAAGGTGAAAATAGATCTTCCAGATTTGAGAACAGTATATTTTAATGAAAGAAGTTTGTAGCTCCTGTTCTTAAACTGTGAAAGTAATTTTTCATAACCCCCCCCCCCAAAAAAAATCAAAAGAACAAAAAAATTTGGGACAGAAACTTTGGGTAAACCAACATTAAAAAATGGAAAACGAGTTTCTCAACTTCTGATATTCACCATCTGAAAACCCCACAGCTAAGTGTCTTTCTCCAGTTAACCTGGATCCAATCATGGAATGACAGCCCACAGCCACAGCTAATCTGTCTGCAACCCATGTGAAAAATGTGTCCAGACCTGCTGATGCTTGATGTGACCAAGAATTAACATACTACTTAATGGCAGCTGAAAGTTACACAAGAAAATAAATTCCTCTAGGAAACTCCTTATAAATAATTTTTTAAGGGGAAACACTATTAAAATTGCCAGTCAAGTTTTTGAATGCCAGGCAATGCCAAAATTAAGGTTGTCTGTACAACTTGAATTCAGCCTTTTGGAGACCTTCCTGTGTGCATGATGCTGCACTCTTTAATTACAGAGTGCAACATCCAAATGAGTTCTGCCAGGAGACACAGCAGTCTTCTGAAGTGAGATCAAGGAAATGATCTCCTTTTCATCTTGAGCACGGTTTGATGCAGTCACTGTTAGCACATTGTAGCTGCTCTTTCCAAAGAGGCTTCCCAGATTTACAGCTTAGAGAAGCACTGAATACCTGAGGTTTCAAGTTGGTGAAGGAAGGACAAGGGATGCTTTCAACATCTGGTGAGTGTACTGGGGATAGAGGAGGGGAGAGAGAAAAAAAACCAAGAAAATGTCGTGGTTTGATACTGGCTCAATGCCAGGCACCCATGAAAGTTGTTTACTTACCCTCTCCTGATAGAGTTGGGCAGAGGAGAGGAAAAAGTTAACAAAGGGCTCGTGAGTTAAGGACTGGAAGAAAAACCACTCTAAGGGCAAAACACATTCAAATTTAAAGGTATAAAGTAAATGTATTATTTACTTATTTATTCCAATCACTTATGGAAATTTTTCAGCTTCAGTCTTCTCCAAAAACTCTTAAAAACTAAATTCTGTACAGTGCAACATTCCTACCTCCTGGAGTTAGATCCTGTTAAATCAAGCTTGTCCAGGCAGTCTATTTTGCACTAATTATGCTGCCAAGTCACAGGCCTTGTCACAAAAATAAAAAGCTCATTGCTTTTTCAATAGAACAGCTAAAAGTAAAGTGGAATTAACACATGATACTGCCCTCCTATTAATTCTCACTGTCTCATACTTTTTCTTTCAAAGCTGTTTACATGGGAATAAAGGACATCTTTGCAATGCCAGCCTTGTTAAACAATGTAATACTCAGCTGATATTCAAGGAAAGATCTGGAAAGAGAACAAGATGAAGCAGCAGGGCCCACATTGGCAATTTGAGTCTTATTTTCAAGTTTCAGCAAAAACCTGCTGGTAACCAAGAAAAATTGTAACTTGTAATGAAAGGGAGTTTTGCTCTTAACACAGCTGTATGGGTGTTTTGCAGCACATGTATTGGCAGGTGCACACACCCACTTGGGGATTGATTGTCTGAGTGAGAAAAGCAAAAGGACCAGATCCAATTCAATTCAGCAGCCTGCCTGGCCTCCTGGTGCTGTGATATCTCCTGGGTGGCTGGAGGTGTTACAGGAGCTGGATTTGTGCAATTCATTCTTTCTGACTGGCACCACTTGCTCAGGAAATTCCCAAATCAAAGGGCCAGGGTAGGTGCTGGTTTAAATTATTTGTTTGAGCAAAGAGATACTGCTAGATACAGTCAAATACACGTCCAGGTTCAAGCAGAATTTGGTTTTTTAAGATGTCCTACCACTGCTTGGGCCAGTTTGGCACGTGGGCAGAGCAGGTCCATAATTAACAAAGTGGAATGTGTCTGTCCCTAGAGAACTGAACAATTCAGTGATGCCAGCAAGAAATCACCTCCACATAACATCACCCGGCAGAAATACATACTTGTTCTGCTTATCCTGTGTGTTTTCTCTTTGAAGAGCATTAGAAAGGCTGCAAGAATGCTTCCCTCCACTCTCCATGCTGGCTGACAGTGGGGAAACATGCACCCAGCATCCTTTTGAACCACTGAACTCTGGAAAGGTTTGTTATCTTTGGGGACACAATCTTCTTTTTGCATGATAAAGCTCTGTGCTAGCAATCTCTTCCAGGCTGAGCCTGCAAATCCCTCACTGTGTGTTTAACAAAGTGAGCAGAGTGTGATGCTGCTGGTGGCAGAGTGCTTCCCAGTCAGAGCAAGCAAGCAGCAGCTCCCAGAAGCCTCACCCTTAACACTCAGGATCAGCATTGGAGGAGGACACGAGACGTCAGGCTCACAATTTAATGTGATGGGAACGACAACAGAAGCCATTCTGAGCCACACTCCTCATTCCAGTGAGTGCACCTGAATGCTTAATTGTCATCTGCTGCTCTCATTAGCAGTGCCAGGGAGCAGGGCACAGCCTCGGGAGGTGTGATGGATCCTGTGTGTCTGAGAGGAAAACACTCTTTCCTTGTCACATTGCATGTCAGCAGCGGAAAAGCAGGAGCCATTTCAGAGGCTGGATTTCCAGGAGGAGGAGAGAGGACACGATTTTCTCGGATTCTGAGGGATTCTGTTGTTACTTTGCAGTGCACTGAAGCCCCAGGGCAAAAAGGTTTCAAGTTGGTCACGCAGGGCACCCATCTGTGCCCTCAGCCTTGCTGAATGCTCACTGTGGCTCCAGCAGGGCAGCACCTGCACCTGCACGTTTTCCAGCAGGAATCACCACTAAATCTATTTCCTTTTAGTGCACTCCCTGCTCTCTCAGGGAGGTTCCCCCTCCAAACCAAGCGGGCACTGAAGCCAATCCCACACTGGCCATGTGCTCACCCCCAGCGTGGTGCTGGACCTGACAACACAGGCTGGTTTGGGAACAAGTCTCAAATGCAATCAACTCATCATTTCAGAGAAAGGAATGCTTCAGAGAGGAGGGCAGGCCCATCCTCTGAAGGTCCCAGGTTACTCTTAGGAGTGACTCACAGAAAGCAGCTTGCATTATTAACCTGATCTCAACACCCAGCAGTGTGTGCTGTGAGCTCTGGTGGAACCAGCATCAGATGAGAGTTTTATCACGTAATCCAGCTAAGCCAGATATGCAAAAGATCTAATATTAGAACATATTAAATATATATGCACTGCTTTCAAACATGCAGAGAAACATTGACCTCATTCATCAGGATCGTCTCAGTTTCCTACGTGAAGAGGTTCCTAAACTTTAGAAAGATAGCTCTATTCCTTATTAAAAATCCCTTGTGTTTATGAAGGTGCATTACATGGAGGGTGTCCACAGACTTAATTTATTTCACTTACCCAAGGAAGATTTATTAAAACAGGAAGAGACTTAAGAATGTATAAAAATATTGAGCTATGTAGGAGTGTGGCAAAACTACCCTCCACTGCATCCTTCTTTTAGAAAGGCTATTTTCTAAATTTCTAATTATTATTTTCAACTATACAAAATAAAGGGGAGGGGGAGGGGTGTCCTCCCAGCCCCACTTCTTTATTCCCTTCCTGCTGATAGCTGTCATTGAGTCCAGTGGCTGCAAGCCTTCAGGAAGCAGTAATCAAAGGAAATATTGGTATAAAAGAAGAAAGACAAACATGGAATTTGGATTGTATGAATCTGAAGGGTGCCATTATGAGCCTCCAACCTTGAAAATCACTGCATTTTTGTTTAGCTGGTTTAACATACATTCCTTCCTAGAGTACCTTGAAGAAAATAGAAGAAAGAGGAAAAAAAAAAGGAAATAAAAACAGCCTAAACAGTAACATCGTTATTGCATTTTTTTGTTTTTGCAAAGTTACAGTTTAAAGAAATATATCTCTTTGAAGACAGAAAGAGAGACAAAGCTCATTACCTGTTCAAAACACTCCGAGGCACACTCAAACCTGCTGTACCTGTCCTGATCTCTCCTGTAGCTGCAGACAGGTGCCTGGCAGAAATGAAAGGGCACATTAAATATTGCAGCTTCCCATTCTTTGTCTAATACTGAGGTTTCTCCTTGTACCTTGTGTCTGACTGGGAAGTCACCTTTATGAAAGGATAATGTGCCAAAGTTTGTGCCACAGAACTGCAGAGTGACGTGTCTGGGTGCATCCCAATGAAGTTCAGTTTGGCAGTGCCAAACTCAGAGCTCAAGTCTTCTGTAAGCCTGATCCCATTATGTTCAATCCTATGTGATTGTACGGAGCGTTCTGCAATTATTTCCTAGTCCAGACATTTTTCTGATGCACAAGAGGATTCATTTTCATTGGTAAACCCCTAAAATGTGGCCTGCCTGTACCACTGTGCGTAAACTACACAATATTTTGCTATTTCTGCTATTGAGCTGAAGTCCTCTTGTCCTCTACTGATCCCCTAAACAATTTTTTTCTTATTGAATTAGTGAGAAAGTTGTACTTTATGCAGAGCAAAAGGAAAAAAAGAAAAATAACCCACGAACTAAAAACTGGGCTGTTCAATGGGGATCCACAAATCTCTGCCTCAGTTTTTTCCTGGTTGGCATTTAAACAGCAGAAAAATAACATTAACATTTTCATGGGCTCCTATATGCCCCCACAATTTAAATGTGATTTAGGTTATAAAGTGAAACTGCAGCTCTCCAAGCTTATTGTGTGTGGTAACTTTTAGTGCAAAAAAGGTCAGAAAATGCATCAGCTGTGGTTCTTAAGTCCCAATCAAATGTAAAAGCTTTCTGTTCCCAAGTCTGAAAGGGCAACGATGTTTTCCTCTTTCTGTGGTTGCAGAATAATGTCAATGTCCATTATTCACTGGAAACTTTAGCAGCACCTTGGGTACCCTGCATTTTAAGATGCACATCCTTGATAAAGGATTTACCCCTCAGGCTTTGTTCTATTCCATCTTCTGCTTGTTTTACCCACTGGAACTCTGCTCATGTGCCTGCAAACCACTGTTCTCAACCTCTGCAACCAACCATGGAGAAAACCAAAACCCTTCCCAGTTTATTTTGGCTGAAGGCAGGACTGGGAGCCCAGGGCTGGCACGCTCTTGGGCATTAACAGCCTGATCATTTCACATGCCTGAGAACGGCTTCTTGTCAACACTCAAAACTGGGGCTCAGATGGACACAGAACACAGTAACTAATACAATTTCACATCTCCCCATCTGTTTCTGGTGATTTCATGGACAGAAGGACTCAGTGTTGCATCAAGAAGGCACAGCCAGCTCAGAGTCAATGCCAGTGGCTTTAGGAGGACATGTAGGACATCCCAGGGAACACACACTAAGGGATCAGCTGCTTGGAGAGGTGCTTTTCCCTTAAATGAGGCAATCTGCAGCTGGGTCCTGTACTATAGTACAAGACTTTGATCTTTAAATATGTGTTTATATTTAAAATCCTTTCAGGATTCTCAAAAAGAAGCTTCTCTTCAAAGCTGTTTAGTTAGAAATACACTTTTCCCAGCAGTTGAGTGTTTCAAGGCAACCTCCCCTCAGGACAAAAATAGGAGCACTTAGTAAAGATTCAAACGTTTTAATCTGGTTTCTTTTGTGAAAGGAATTTCTCCTTTACTCAGGTATTTCTGTTCAGATATTTCTTCTAGGGTACAGCTTCCCTGCTGATGTTCAATATTGCAACAGAACCAAGATTGTTTAATTTTGTTTTGTAGGTGATTGGAAATTCTTTGCTTTCAATCCTATTTGGATATTTATTTTTTTTTAACACAATATCCTGGGAAGTGTTGATGCTGGGCCCTTTCTAACATTGCCACTGGGTAGGAAGGGAGGACCAGGGAGCAGCACTTCATGAAGGCACAGGTTCCGCACAGAGCTACTTCTGTTACTTTACATCATCCCTTACTGAATAACTCTGTTTCTCTCAAAAAGGTACTTTGTGTTCGCTCTGACCTCCTACAACCTCAGGATAATCCGAGGAAAGAAAAGAAAACAAAAGAAAGAGGAAACACAGGATAAAAGTAGGTGGGGAAAAAAGCGAGATGTGAGCTCTAACCTCAGCAAAGTCCCCACTCTGAATTTGGGATTACAGCACGCAGCCTGCTTCAAATATTTTGCTCGCAGGCAGCACGGAGAGGGACATAAAAGCACTTTGAATTATTTCTTCGAGATGATGTATCAGAACAAGACAACAATGACTTTAAAAGGAACAGTTTATCTCTACAAAGTATTAAACTTTTGAAACATTTTTCCCCTCTAGAGAAAAGCCTTTTAAATCACAATGCACTGAGTCACTGGATTAAACCCTGGGACCCCACTCTGCCACTGCAGCTGATGAGCAGCTCCTCTTCCAGGGGACTTATTCACACACTGCAACAGGGGAAAGGGCAACCCACAGCAGCAAGACTCTCATGCCTTCAAAAGAATTTATCTCCTGAGCAAAAACTGCGTGATACAGGGTCGCCAAAATTGGAAGGGATGGGATGAGGCCAAAAAAAAAGGGAAAAGAAAGGGGAAAGAACCTGGGCATGGACAGAGAAGAGGGGAGATGATGTGGCTGTCTCAGAAAATGTCCCTGTCCTGTATTTTACCACAGCCTGTCTGTAACACAAAAGTGCTGTGGCAGGCACTTGTGCAAAGGAAACCTGATTGCTTGAGCATGCACAGAAAGCAAACACAGTCCCAAGTTGCCAGCGTCACCAAAGCAGCTCCAGTGCAAGCAAATAGTTAAGATCAGTATATCAGATTTTACTGCTGGTTTATTTTGTCTGTGTGTTTGTCTTGTTTTTTTTTTTTTCCATCTTCCTCCAGCATTTGACTACCTCTGTCAAAAGCCCCCCCACAAATGCCAAATTAAGGCTGTGAACAAAGCAGTACATCCAGATCCATTATGAAGTTAAATGTCCTACTTCATACTTGGAGTGAAACTGGAACAACTCTTACAGGAATCAATCGTTTGAACCTTGCTTTCCCCCCTTCCTCCTTTCCACCCGGTACAGAGCACTGCCTATTGCAAAAACATATTTTTATTTTTGGAAACACTTCCAGTGAAATAAGCATGTAAACAGCAGATCCGGGGCTAAACCTGAAGATCTGAAGTTTGCTAGCTCCCCAGCTAGCACAGTCCAAGCCAGCAGTGGAAAAAGCTTCCCTGATCAAAAACCCCTTCACAGCCCTGCTTTGAGTTAGAGCACACCTTCTTTACTCAGTACCACAAGCTCCAACATATAAAAAAACAACAAAACCCTATTTCAGATCTCATCCATGAAGGCCAAACAAATAGGGTTACTTGTACTTCTTTTGTCTGTAGCAAGCTACAGTGGAAAGGTTTGCTCAGAGTCAGTACTGAACCTCATTTCGTTTTTGCTCCTTCTCATTTTGGAGTATAAAATGAAATTAGCACAGCTCCATCTTCCAAACATAAAATTGTGTTGATATCTGAAAAGCAGCCCGATTTGTAAATATCTGTTATGCACCACTTGTGCATAAGCAAGGATGCAATTAGGCAAATTCATCCTGCATTTGTGCTCTTTGATTTCCAGAAATCCTTACCACAGGAGCAGGAGCTGCCCCAGCTCAATGGGAGCCTGAGCTAAGGTTTGAGCCCAGCTGTGCCACCCCAGCCCTTTCCCTTTCCCTCCTGCATTCCTGTAGGTTTTGATCTCAAACAAAATTTCAGATATGACCAGGTCCAGAGATATTGCTGCAATTCCTCATCTCCAAACCCAGCATTAAATGCAATTTTTGAAAACCAAGAATGAATAGATTAAAAGGTAGATTGATTTTCAAGGTAATTCAAAGCACAAAACACTGAGCTTGGTTAATGTTTTGACACAAATATTATGGGAAACACGGTTTTCTGTTTAATGAAGGATGAACCAATCTGGCTGACTGCCTGGCTTCAGTATTTACCTGCTGCTGAATGTACTTCAAACTACTTTTACAACCTCATGATGCCAGGATAGCCCTTCCTGTCACTGGGAAAATTCCTGTGAAAAAATCAGTGTCCTGTAAAAGGCAGCTGCTTGGAAATGGAACACCACATCCCTGAGTCTGACTTCCAGCTTCCTTTATGCTCAGCAGCTGTGCAAGCTTTTAGTCAGTCAGAAACCTAATTCATTCCAGTGCAGCCTGCTTTCTGGCTACCAGAATGCCAGTTTAAATTGGGTTTATACTGGTTTGGGCTGCCCCTTCCAATGACCTCCAAAAGCCACATGGACAGAGCAACACATTTTCAGAGAAGCACACGTGTGTAAGGGTGAGGAAGGAGGGTTTTTTGGGTGGGTAGCACTGACTCCCACAGCTGGAGCCTGGCTTGGGTCACATCTGGGGAAACTCCTTTTGGCAGCCAGGAAGCCTCTGAGGGTGGCTCAGGAGGTGAAGGGTACTAAGCCTGTGCAATGCTAAATTAGGATTTAACACTCTGTGTAGCTGGACATCTGCTCTTCAAAATGAGCAGGACTGTTTTGCAGATGAAGCACTAACAAAACCTGATCTCCTGCAGACTTCAAGACTAAAAGCCAAGTATCACCACTGGAAGGCTGAAATAAAGGCCTTTATATTATTCATACCAGTCTTTAAAATGCCAGGTATGTCACTAATTGTAACAGCCAGGTACCAAAAGTGACTGTTACAGTAGAAAAGTAACTCTTGTACTTAATTGAAAATTTGCTATGATGCTTAACTTCTCTGAGTTACCCTTCACCAAGAAATGAAACAGCCTAATTGGGTTCACTTTTGTGTGAAACTAATCTTGGATCTTTTCCACTTCCTAATTCACATGCACTTGCTGTAGGTTGCAGTGTTTGATTTTTGTACAGGAGAGCTCTCTCTCTCATTTGGGAGAGGAAGAAGGCTCCCAGTGCAAATAATGACACTGGAATTACTGGGCTGCTGCTGTTTGATTTTGCAAATGTTAACTTTTTAAATGAAGAGTTTTTAGTCGAAATTGACCACATACTTTGTCCTTAAAAAGCAAGAGAATGAAACTTTATTAAATATTGCAAGCTACTGGGTACATTAAAAAGTTTTTTGCTGGAAGCAGACTAGAAAATTAAGAAAGCAGGGTTGTCCCAAGACCTATTCAAGGAAAAATTGTTTTAAGTATGTACCTCTTAGTTAAGAAATAACATCTCCAACAGTAAAATTCTCATGTGTTAATTTGAGGGAAGCTCAGTTGTTTTTTTTTTTTATTTTAGCACCTATCCAAAAAATCCTACTGCTGGCAGATATTCCAGACATTCCAGTTCAGCATTTTTAATGTTTTGAAGTATGCAGAGAGAGACAATGTCTTTTATTATAAGAGAAGTTAAAATGCAGCAATTAACAACAAACTGCTTGATTTGCAAGTTTGATGCTTTAATTTGAAAGTGGACTCAGCTAATTAAAACACTATTCTATTGCAATAACATTTTTAACATAAATACAAGGTCATCACACACAACAGTTCACACTGGGCACCAGAAATTAATTCTGGCAGCAGCTCTGATGCCCAGATTCTCATTTTTCTCTGTCACATGTGTGACAATAACCCTGGAAGACACTGAGGCATGGATGGGAATAGGAGTTTATGTGTCACAGAGGTACAGACCTTCTGATGCAATGTAAAGCTCAGATCAAGCACTACCATGCAACACTCAATACCAAGAGGTACTCAAGCTCCACACAGCTTTAGTTGGTGAGGAACAGCATTAAAAACCAAAAATTTAGCTGATGCAGTCTGTACAGTGCCACAGCTAAACTCCAGAGGTACAGGAGCCTGGCAACACTTCACATCAGCTGCTCTGAGAAATGATGTGAAGCATCTCCCTGCTCCAAATTCTCTGTCCAGGGGGGAATTTTACCTGGGCCAGACCCAGCTTAGGACCCTGGTTTGTACATAACTGAAGGAGCTGCTCTGGAAAATATGAAGTTTGACTGAAGAAACCTGAGAGCAGCATCCACTCACTCTGATGAGCAGAGTTTGTCCCAGATAGGCAGAATTTTCAGCAGGGGCAGAGTTTCCAAAAACACAGTCAATGGAATTGTAGATAAGAGAAACCAAAGCTTCCCTAAGCAGCATAATTAAATACAACTAGGCCTAATTCATTTCCCTGGAAGATGTCCCAGTTTAGTAGAATTTTTAATTAAGGATGTCCTGATTACCTACTGAGATGTCTGTAGGTGAGCATTCAAGTGACATTAAAAATAAAATAGAAGAGACATGAAAAATGTGTTTACTAAGCCTTGCCCCTTTAGAAACATGGGATGGTTCAGCTGTCAATGAAAATTAAAGTACGTACATGATTTTACAGATGGATCTCTGTTGGTAATTGCAGACAAAAGAGGAATAATGATAACCATGAGGTCAAACTACCCTTCACTTCCAAAAGTGATTCCATATGAACTAATGAGAACTGGACCTGATGGAACAGAGCAAAATTGCACCTTCAAGGACAGAAAGTCTTGAAAATACAGGCTGTTTAATTTCAGCAGTGTTGACATTTCAGTCCATTTTTGTCACAAATGCTCCTGTGTAGATTGCTTGCTTTAAAAACATGGAGCAATTAAAACCCAACTAATGTTGGGCAAACTGCCTTGAAAGACTAAGCTAAAATGTAGCTTTACCAAACATAAATTAGCACGGGTCACTTCACCTCACTGAATTCCAGCCCACATGCTGATGCCTTGGTGAGGCACAGGAATTTCTGCTCTCACAGTTCTGCATCAATATTTAGCAGTATTTGGCGTGGCATTTTCTGAAGAAGATGTGGGCTGAGGCTTCCTGTTATCAAAACAATAATTTTGGAATATTTGCTTTAGAGTTTGCTATGTAGCTGTGCTCCAACCTTTCCAAAGGCAATTGTGGTATAGGTCTATACCCAAGAACACACTAATCCTAATTTGGGCTGCACATGCAAGATGCTATGTTTGACATGTGCTTCATAGGCTTTTATACATTTTCTTTTCCATCTAATCATCATATTAATATAATATTGATACAATATTTCAATAATATTATATCAACTGAAAAGTGCAAATGATTTTTTAAATATTCCCATGCTTTTAGTCTTTGTAAAATGCAGGAATACAAGCACTAACTTTCTGCTGGCACAACCCATTCATCTTCAGTTCTAAAGTGCATTCTCATTTCTGTGTTTCTGCTCCCCAAACACCAAATCTGAGAAACTTTAGGTCTTTGGCAGTGCCAGGTAGATGTGTGCTGAAAATGTGGATAAAGACATCTACAAAGATCACATAAAGCAAAAAGTGTCCCATGATGTAATGTGCAGGAGCTGTACAATGCTATCAAAAGCTCTTTAAGGTCATGGATGGGTGACTTTCTTAAAATCCTTCCTGACTTCAGTTAGTCTGGGGGAGCTCCCCAGTAATGAGAAGCTTTGCAAGACAAAAAGGAAGAGACTTACTCACATTTTTAAGAAAAGATGACAAGAAATTTGAGTCTACATTACAACCCTCATGTGAGAGAGAGCAGGCATTGATCACACAGCTCAGCTGGGAAGGATCTTGATGTGCCATGAACCATTTTCACAGCAGGCAATAATACCACTAATTGTACCAGGTAAAACCATCATGGCTGATGGTGTTCTTCAGCATTCTGAAACTTTCAGAACAGTTCCCCCAGAGGGCACATGGCCATTCAGAGAGCCACAACACTGCTGACTTCCAAAAAGTCTGGCTCAAATTCAGCATAAGTTCCACCTTTAACATCTACAAGAGGCACGGCAACTCTATCCTCAAGGAATGGGCAGAAAAGAGTTAAAAACAGGAAGAAACTGTAGGAAGTTATGAAGTGTTTTATTCCTTAATGTGTTTTCTCTCAACTGACACTAAGCAAACAGTAAAGACAAATGTAAAAACTCCGATTCCGTTCGGAAGAAATTGAATCAGCCAGCAGAGCAAATGCTTACAGATGTCTGAGAGGCAGCAGTACTGATCGATCAGCAGCACCATGAAGTGATAGAATGCCACTGCAGAGCTGCTGTGACTGATCTGGCCCCATCATCTGACCTGGCACCTGGCATTACTGCACACCAGGCAGCAGCAATCAGGAGAGAGCAGCATCCCCGGTCGGGTATCTGAGGGATAACGCATTTGTACAGCAGGTCATGCATCTAGGAGATGACTTAAAAAAAAATTAAAAATCAATCATTGCAAACAATAATGCTATGGAAGAGAAATTATGTTCTTAGGTGGCTTAGCACCCTCTAAAAAAGGAATGAGTGCTTGGTACTGTGCCTCACCACCTACTCACTTGGCAGCACACTCTAAGGCAGCAAGAATCATAAAGAAAACAGCTTTGAGAACTTCTGCTGTCTCACCCTGAACCAGGCTGCAGCCAGTCCCTCAACAGTCACAAAACAGAGGAACCACCATCATTTGCCTTGGTTGTTCCACTGTGGTTTCTGACTGAGCAGTAATGAGTTCTAATCCCTCATTTTCACCTTGTTGTCCTGGTTTGATCTTGGCCAAACACCAGGCATTCCCTTACCCTCTCTTGCTACAGCTGGGGAGAGGAGAGGAAAAAAATAACAAAGGGCTTAAGAGTTGACATAAGGACTGGGAGAAAAACCACGCTAAGGGCAAAACAGATTCAAATTTAAAGGTATAAATTTATTATTAATAGTCTCAGAGGATCATAATGAAAAATAAAATAAGCCTTTAAAATACCTTTTTTTTTTTTTCCACCAGCCCCTCCCTCTTTCCCATCTACAGCGCAGGGAGACAGGGTGTGAGGGTTTTGAGTTTGTCACTCAAGATGTTCTGTTTGCTCAGGGAGGGGAGTCTTTGCTCTGCTCTGCCTTGGGGTGCCTCTTCCCAGCTGCCAGGATGAAGGCTGCTGCTCTGGAGCACTGAGGGATGCTTTCTTGCTGGGGCAGAGATATTTATAAACGACAATCACAGACATCTGGGGCACCAGGCACATCTACCCCTCGCTGGTCTGGACCACTTGGCACTCAGAGCAGAGCAGTTTAGCAACACGTTACACTGCTTGTGTTTCATTTTATTCTTTCAGCAGCTCAACCGTTTGCAAAAAAAAAAAAAAAAAAAATTAATAATTTGCTTCTTGTTCATTTGTGGGTGAAGCAGATGCATTAATCACTGGCACAGTACATGCACAGACCTCCTTCCCTGTCTGTGGTTGCTTGATCAGGGTCAAAGTGGCTGCTGCCAGGGCAGGGGGGATCTCCAGCAGCAATTTCTTGCATGGGTGGAAGGCACAGGACTAAACTATCAGAGTCCTTAGAAGACAATGGCAAACAGCACCTTGAGAGAACAAAACCAAATAATGAAAGAAAACAGCCATCAGAGATCAGGGCATGGAGCCAAGACAATGTCTGAGCTCCAGCTTGTGGCTTTTGGATTTGGGAGTAGAGAATGAGCCTGGGAGTTTTGTCTAAAAGTTTCTATAAAAGAAACTCTAATCTTAAGTGCTCTGTGAGGCATCACATTTCTGCTACGTAAAACTTGCTGAGATCTTTATCTGGAGGGTGCTGTGTACAGAGAGTTCCAATTGCTAATAGTATCTTTAGAAATAATTAGCTGGAATAAAAATGCTGTTTGTTGGCAAACAGCTTGAATTGTCTGTGGCATCTTCAGTGACTCCATATGAATTTTATGAGATTATTGTTCCAGTAAATCTGCCTTATGTCAATTAGAGAGACTGAGAGGAGCTTCATTCTGGGAGTATCACAGCAGAGTCTGGCCCATGGTGAATGCTCTCAACTACAGCCTGAAGAACCTTGCCTCTGGTTTCTGACACCTGAGGTGAAACTAGAAGAAAATCAGAATGTGTGAACACTAATGGTTAATTAGGGTGCCTTCATTGCATCTCTGCCAGGCCCTGATACATGTCTGCAGAGCCACAGGGATGACTAAAGAGCAGCACATAATGGGGAACGGGGGAAGGGAGGTGTGCTAATGGGGTTTGGGAAAACCCATGCTAATGAGCCCTTCAGAAGGGAATGGGAAATAAGATCTGCAGCTGCAGTTGTGTCTTGCACATCACCCAGGAGCAGACTGCCCAAAACGGCTTCTTCCTGGGAGTGCTCTCTAGCAAACATCTGGCTTTAGTTCTGGTCTTTATCCAGGTGTGAAAGGGGACACACTTTGGGCTAGACTGAAGTTACCTGCCACCCCTGAGCACATGTTTCCAAGCCCTAACAGGTCAGACCTGGGAAAACTGAAATTTGTTACTTTGTAGGGAAAAAAAAATAAAATCATATGAACTCGTTTGAAAGTCTCTAAATACTTGGGCATATGAGGATATACTGTTAATTCCAGACTAACAACAGAGCAGCAGCCAGGGCAGATGCTTGAGTATAAATCAAAACAGAAAACCACAAACACTCTAATTTTCATTTTAAACACTCACTTAGAATTCACTGTTTCTGAAAGTTGGTTTTCAAATTATGCTATGACCTATAGCCTTACTGTGAAAAGAATCAATTTGGGGGAAAAATAAAAAGAAAGAAAAAACAGGGTGCAGGCTTGATAAAGGTGTGACTTGGAACAAATCCCAGGCTTCTGTAAGAAGTGATTAGGATGTCTATGCAGAACAAAGGGCAACAGCTGTGGTTGACCAATTAATTAATTAGCTAAAATATTACACAGAGAAAATACAAAACAGAGTTCAGAGAATAAAAACAAGCATAATTAGTTTAAAAATTCAATTAAAAATAAAGAAGAGATCAGTATTCGCTCTGAAAAACACTGCTATGGAAACCACTACTTTTTGTGATGATGTAAAATGGCAATTTATGCTGTGAACCAACCATCATTTTACAAGTCTGCTTGTTCAGTTGCTTTCTTAGCCATTAACAGGAGCAGGGGAAAGAAGCATCAAGTGAGAAAAAAAGAACTATGAGTTTAATTCTAAAGAGAATTCACAACACTAAAATAATTGTCAGTTAAAAGAGTTATGGGTTTCCACACAACACAACTAAGCAGCATCCAAATTTGGGTGATGATGAATACAAAAGTCAATAATTTCAGAGAAGACACACAGAAGTAAACACTGAGCAGAGAGTAAATTACCATCAGCTCTTCGCCCAGGCTCTGCTTCCAGAAATGCTGGTTTCCCACCATAAACCTCAGTGGGGAGGGGAAAAGGGACACTGAGACACAGAAGACATTTATTGTGTAAAATGAATTGCAATTCTTCATCTCAGCTGAGGGAAGCTCTTAAAACCCTTCATGGCTCAGCTTTGCTGTTTGCAGATCACGTGAAGTTGATTTGATTTGCATGAAAGTACAAACTGAATAATTCAGCTCAACCCCTCCCAAATCCTAAATTTGCATGGATGCTGCACAAACCCCACAGGCTGCCAAGAAACACCTGAAAAAAGAATGACATCAGTCAGGTTGGTGCATTCTACCTGCTGGAGAAAGGGAAGGAATGCAGCTTCTGAACTGCCTGGTGGTACAAGTCCTTGTGCATAAAAGGAGGGAAATAATCTAACCTGTTGGTTTGAATAGTGTATTGTTATCCTTCTGTATGTGAGTATTATTTATCATTCACATTGCTCCAACAATACACCCAGTGCTTTACAAACACTTTACAAAGGATGCTCATTGATTAGAAGGAGGAATACACAAGTGATGACTTGTAACTACACAGACTACCATGATATTTTTATCCTAAATTTACACAGCAAACACAGCTCACATCTTTTGCTGCAGGCTTGGATAAAAAGTAGTAATTAGTCACTAACTCCTTGCATATTTTGATACTACATGTCCAGGACAGGAAACTGGTTGTTTATGATTGGTACAACAAGTCTTTGCAGCCATCATTGTGCCAGGCTGGCTGATTATTTTTCCTTTCAGAAGGACCCAGCCAGCACGATGCACCAGTGACAAAGGGAAATGCCAGTTCATAAAAGCAATAGTCTGACACCACTCTGCTGCAGAGGGGTATGAGGAGCTTTTCAGAAGTGCCCATCATCATCATCTTCAGACCCTGAAACAGCAAAACACAGGGAAAAGTAATTGTAGCTTCTGAATCACAGTGGTCATGCTCCAAGTGAAATTCTCTATTGGAGCAGTGTTAGGGCACCCACCATCCTGTCCTTTTGCTTTTGTCGTGAACAAAATACAAACCCTTGGGTTTTCCCAAATACAAATTTCTTCTAGGAAAAACAATCTGCGTGTCTCTGTTTCTTAAAAGATTTCTTATTACGGCAACAAGGACTCTCTCAAAAGTCATTTTTCCCAGAACATAATTCAGAGCAGCTGCTGATCTAGCAACGAGTTTGCTGGAGCTTTTATTTAAAAGCAAATCTCAAGGAAAACCCTTTCTGCTCAAGTGCATTTTCTCAACCACTTCTGTTCTCCCCACTGTTTATTACTGAACTGCCTCAGCTGGAGGCTTCAATACTGTTCCTCTGACAATGGGCTGACACAAAGTGGAAAAGCTGACTAGGACAGAAATTACAAAATGGGAACCAGAGGGGAGAAAATAAAGAAGATATATGTCATGTGAAAATTAAGTATTTTACACCAAGTGAATCTAAGTATTCAACCCGGGCCTTGGAAAACCATTTGGAACAGGCCCTTGGAAAACTTATATTATAGGTACTGAAGAAGCCAGTGGGAAACATGGTCAGAATTAACACAGAGGAAGCTGGAAATCATTCAAAGACATTCTTACCAACCCCAAAGATTTTCTGATGCACGGAGTTTTGTAAGAGGGCACCCCTGTGCCTTGTTTCTGCACAAAAGTAGACACCAGCCTTCCCATCAAGAGCAGCCAAGCAACATCCACAATCAGCACTTGAGTTAATGAACCTTCTCATGGCTGCACAAAACAGATCCAACACGAACCAGGCAAAACTGTGAGGATTTTAGCAACCAGTTCTGAGGCAGCAAGGCAAGGAGGGTCCAGGGGAGGTTTGGGTTTCTCCGCATGTTCTGGCCGTGTCAGGGACAGCAGGGAAGGAGAGACACCTGGGCAGTGCTGCCAGCTTGGGGAGCACCTTCACCTCACAGCCACTGCAGCTTAAGGTGGCATCATTTGCATTCCTAATGCTTCTCTGGATTAGGAATGAACACAAACACCTACTGAAGTGCTCCATCACATCCAGGCAGGTGTAGGCAGGACCTCTCCCCCTTCCCAAGCCCCTCTTGCCACTCCAAACCTTCCCTCTCCAGCTGCAGCTCCACCTCCTTTCCTGGTGTCCCCAGCAAAAATATTTGATTTATATGAGCAAACTGGGTGCTAAACTGGGCTTGCCTGGATCCTCCTGCCCCCTTCACCACTCTGAATGTACGTTCTCACAAGCCTTTCACCTTGAGCAGAATTCAGGTGTGGCCCTGCAATCACCGAGGAGGGAGCACAGTGCTCTTAACATTAAATCACCTTGTGCCAAGGTTGCAATGCAAGTAACATTTAAAAGTGATTACCACAATCTTCTTGATTTACAAGCTTCTACCAAGCTAGATAATGAGCAAAACAAAAAGGAAGTGCCTGGTTTGACCACAACCAAACGCCAGGATATTAAGCAGTGTCCTTTGAATACATTTGAACTTTTTCATTTTAGTAATTGTTCAGCAGTAAGAGGATTTCTGCAGCTGTTTACCTTGAAATCTAAAACTATCTCAAGCTTTGCTCCATAGAAGCTCTTCTATTTCTCTTCAGTTACCAAACATGCAAAATTAAAGATCTTTTTGTTGTATCATATTTATTGAATGTCTCTGAACTCAAGGATGGGAAGAAACTATGTAAAATTGAAAACCCCAAATGGTTTACAACTTGAAATGACCTTGCAGGAGATTTCTATATGAAATGCATAATAATCTGCTCTTACCCACCTGGCTTATACATCAGCTGGTTGGCTTTAAGCTTTAATTCCTAAAGCTCTCAAGACAACAGCTCTCTGTATTTATGGCTAAGTCTTCACATTTATGTTTCAATATTTCGCCCAAACTCTCAAACTCCAAAAAAAATGGAGCTGATTTGGGCATCAGTCAGTAACCACTTGTCTTTGAAATGTTTGATGGTTTTGCTTTTTAAAATTGTCTTTATGAAACATGCTGGTGAAACTGGCCAGGAAGATTCTTCTCCTAATCCTGATTATTACATTTACTCATTTTCGGATTTAACAACTGAACTCTTACAGTACAGACATGAAGTATGTTTAGACTTTTCTTGGTCAGGCAGCCGGAGAAGCCTAGGATAAACTTTAGGAACAGCAAAATCTTGAGGAAGTTAGGGAAGAGAATTTAAAAGAAAACACATTTCTTCGTTGAAATTTCATGCAAATTTAACAATGAAGCTGTGATTTGTGCTTTGAAGAGGAGAACAGGAAGAGAAAAAAAGTTATCCAGAAATGATAGGAGTGGTTCATCTCCTCTTTTTTTGGGGATCCCTTTCGAATGACAGCACCAGCAGCAGCTCCCCTCCCCTGGTCAGGCACATCCTCAGTCCCTCCGGTGGGCTGGGGCTGCCCATGGAGCCCAGGCAGCTCTGGCAGGATCTGACACTGCAGAGGCTCCCCCAGGACATGTTGCACCAAGACCTGTATGTGAATAGCAAAGGTTCTGCAGCCCCCTTGCAACCCTCAGCTGAGGCTTTGCTCTCTTCCACATGGCTACATGTAATTAGAACTTAGCAAAGAGTCTGTAATTGATTTAATTGCTGATGTTTTTCTCTTCAGGAAAACATCTAAAACCAGATCATTAACCCCTCAGCTTTCACTGCTGTCTGGGATTATTCAGTGGCATTTCTCAGAAATTTTAAATTTTATTTTGTTACTTAAATGCTGAAATATGAAGTACTACTTCTCAAGGTGTTGTGTGCATATCTGCATTGAACAGGGTTCTGTTTAGCAGTGACAGCACCTGAAGATTTTGAAATGGCAAAAGAAGGAAGGAAGGAAGGAAGGAAGGAAGGAAGGAAGGAAGGAAGGAAGGAAGGAAGGAAGGAAGGAAGGGAGGGAGGGAGGGAGAGGAAAGAAAGAAAGAAAGAAAGAAAGAAAGAAAGAAAGAAAGAGAAAGAAAGAGAAAGAAAGAAAGAAAGAAAGAAAGAAAGAAAGAAAGAAAGAAAGAAAGAAAGAAAGAAAGAAAGAAAGAAAGAAAGAACCCCTCCACCTTCACAGAAGCCCCATCCCCAGCAGCTGACTGTTGCTCTACTCATGGAGTAACCTGTTGAAGCTCCCTCTTCACTCCCTTTCCTCCTCCAGAAATCCCTGCTTTTGGCTCTGTGTTATGTCCAGACTTACAGTGTCAGTGGCCAGATGCACATTTCTTGTCCAGCACTAATTCCCCACCCAAATATTCCTGCAGAAATCCAAGTCCCCATAGTAAATAATGACTTGGACAATAGAAGGGTAACCCCTGAGCTGAAACTCAATTTCCTCCCTCATTACTCAAGCATCAAAGATTGAATCTTGGAAAATTTCACTAAAAGAGGACAGTGAATGGGTGCCAACATAACTGAAGGGAATTAATTTAAGACTCTGGATGAATATTCATGGGAAAATATTTCTGCATTGTTTGCCTAGCTCTAATTGTGTTCATTAAAGAAAAGCTTCATTAGCAAAGGCAGGAGCATATTGTTGTGCACAGCAGTGAAGAAAATATAATCCTAGAAATAGCACTTACTGTTTTTTTTTAACACTATGCACAGTTTTTTTCAGCTACTGGTAACAAAGGAAACATTTCAGAGTTATAATGAGCTCAAATATTCATATTAACAATTCAAATCCATAAAAGGGATAGGCACAGTTTGAGCTTCTTGCAAAACAAACGGGAGCATGAAAAATATTGGTGCAGAATTTTGAGGGAAATGGTTAGGTTCTGGGAGCAGCTAATGGATAAATAATAGAATTACTGCCATGCATCAGGGTAGATGTGCATCGTTGCCCAGTGATGGATGACTTCTGGGTGCTTGTGGATATATTTCCATCTGATCGGTGAGACACAAAAGTGCAATTTCTTGTCTTGGTGCCAGCTAACAGAAGAGGGCTCTGTTTTTCAGCAAGAGCATCCTCAGTTGTGCAAGCCACTGGCACACATCCTCAGCCTGGCTGCACGCTGGGGTGGGTTTGAAGCTGCATATTCTGTGGGCAAAATCAAGGTTTGCTTTCTCTGAGAAGCACAGAGCCCTTTCACTGCCATAGCAGGGTGTCAGCATCCCCCTGCCCCTGTCACAGCCTGGGGACACTGCTCAGCAGCTCCAACCCAGGTCCTGCTTTGCTGCTGTGGGCAGTGCATCCCCAGGAGAGCTCCTCCATCCTGAGGAGCCAAGGCTGATACTGGAGCTGTGCCTGCCACTGGGCATTGCAGGGCTGCTGTGTGGGCTGAGTGTTTTATGGGAACTCAGCTCAGGGGGCTCTGCACGTCCTTCATTAATAAACAAAGCTGATAACACTTGTCTTCTTCATGGGTCTGGGGAGATTAAACACAACGGGAGGCACTTTTACAGCCTTAAAACCACACAGGTACCACAGTGACAGATCACCTTTGAGAAACATTTAATGTGATGTCCGGGAATTCAGCCAGGGATTTTATGTAAAGCACAGTAAATTTTGACTGGAAGTGTCTGCCTCAAATGCCCTCAGCCTTAAACCTCAAAGGTTTAAGTGAGGAGTGGTTCACTGTATCCTGCACATACCTGAGAGAGGAATAAGAGTCCTGAATCCAAATCTGCAACTCATTTATACAAAATAATTTTGCTACTTCCTTCACTTTACCAAGAGCATCTCAGGGAGGATCATCCACTATCATTAGCAGGTTTCAAATAAATGGGATAAATGCATTGCAATTTTTTTTCTCACATGTTTCCCCTAGATTTATGTTCCAGTTTTCATCAGCATAATGCTCACTGCAAAACAAAAAGCCCACTCAAATAGCAGAGTAACATTTTTTTTGGAGTAGATATTTGCTCACTGTATATGTGTATCTGTAATATATTAATGTGCATTTTCATACTTTTATGCCATTTCTGTGTGAAATCATTCTCTCTGAAGAATGATTCAACGTTGTTTTGTTTTTCTTTTTCTCAAAATGGCTTATTGCCTAGGACAAACACTATGTACTCAAAACTTGTCCCTACCTGTGGCAGAGGGTGGGAAGAACTTTAAGGTCCCTTCAACTCAAACCACTCTATGGTTTCTCTCCCTTCTTTCTCAGTTTTCCTACTGATATTCTACGTTTAATACATTTGTCATGTTTTTCAGGATTTGGACACATTACCTTTATTTGCTCACAGTATTTCAGGTTATGTCAGTTATGCAGTAATTTGGTAGTCCTAATACCACTTTTGTTTCTCCTCCTTACAACATCCTTGCAAACAGAACACCTCTAAAACCTCTCAGTGATACAGAATTTATCCACAACAGCCCAAAAGATTCCCCTCAAATATTTCTTTTTAGAAAAGCTGTGAAAGGAATTTCAATAAGGACATTACAAAGTAGCACTACTGCTTCTCCCTTAATTTCTCTCATTATTTTCCCTCACACACACAGGAGGTTTGATCTGGAGGAATCACTGTTTCTAAGACATCAGGATTTGGTGGCAGTACCCTGACTCTGCCTGTATCCAGCCCCTCATTGATACAAGGCCAGCTTTCCTTCCAGCCCACCTCAGCAACAACAGCAAAAAGGATTAAACGTGAACATTTTAAAATAATATTTTCTTTTACATGCAAGTGAGAGCTTCCCCCCACCCCTTTTTAAAAACTGTGCATGAGAATTCTTCTGTTCAGTAGTTCCTGTTCCTGACAAGTGGCAAAGTTCCCACTTCAATTTATTTTTATGTGTGTGATAAGTCAAGACAGGTATCCATCCTTGCCAACCAGCTTTGGCATGAAAATAAGGAGGCCCAGGAGAATAACAGCATTTCAAGTAGTAAATAATATCATTGAAGTTTGAAATAATAATAATAATAAAAAAAGATAAACCTATACTTTCTGTAAAAGAACATCCAGTTGGAAGAAAGCATTCTGTCAGATGCAACACAGGCTGAATTAGAGCTTTTCTAGTTGTAAGAGCCAGCGAGCTACCACTAATAATGAGCAGAAAATCCCAGTGTGGGAGATAGAATGGAATTCATAAACTTGATATTGCCCTTATGTTGAGTTCCAGAAATGAAGTCAGAAGATCCTGACCTGCAGTACCATGTGTCCCCACGGGCACTCAGTTCACCTGTTTCCTGCAGACCTGCTGGCACTGACCAGGTGCACAAGGAAAAAAAGATAAACTGGGACATGGCTCTTGCCCACTGGTGGCTTTTGTTCTGCATCCATCAGATGCAAACAACATGGAATGAACCCAGCAGTGTTGCAGGAGAACAAAACCTAGGAAAAAAAAAAAATCAAAAACAAATCCTGCTGCTCCCTGCCAGCCCGGACAAGTCGAAGGCAGACTCAGAAATCTGGTGAGGAAAAATCACCTGAGGAAAATCTCTTGAAAGTGAATGATGATTTGAGGGGTTTATCTACCCCTTGGATGCTTCGGGGCACTCTCAGGTGCCTTGTGACACCAACTGTGAGGAAATCAATAAGGATGTCTATAAAATCAACTTATGAGGGGGGATTTGGCTTTTTTGATGCCCTTTCCAGGATGTTACACTCATCTAGGAATTAGTGTTTTGGGGGAGTTAATGCACATGGCTCCCATTAATCACCAGGGGTCACATATGTGGAAAGAGCACATAAATATGTCTTGGTTTGAAACACAGGTGTCTGCTAAGGAAGGCAGGAATTCCGTTCCATTTCCATTCCATTTCCATTCCTTGCAATGGAAAATTTGATCTCACACCCTCTAAATGATTATAACTTTGAAATTCCAGGGCTTTCAGGAAAATACATGGGAAAAGGAATAACAGTTCTTTACTAATGTGTGTAAATTCACACACACTAGTAAATTCAAAATTCAAAAGCCAGCACTCCAGAAAAAGGAAAGTTTTGTGTTTAAATCAAATTAGACTAATGTTACCCGATAGAACAGGAACACCTCCCAAAAATTCCTTTCTGACATACTAATCTATGAATTGAACACTCAATTGCAACAATTTTAAATGGCTGTTTTAGATGTCTGCATCTGTTGAAAAAAATAATCAGCCACAGTTGGGTGGGTATCCGCATGGATAGTGAGAACTTCCACCTTCAAGATAACTTCTAAAGTCATTTCAGAGAGAAAACAAAGCAAAAAATTTGTAGGTGCTCTCGTGTTTGTTTTTGCAGGTTTTTCCCACTAGACCTGACCTATGGACACTATGGAGCAGTTCACTCTGACCAGACCAGGTGCAGGCAGGCCCAGCCTTGTCCCATCATAATGCTCAGGTGAGAAAATCCATCAACAATACAAACACGAATTAACACACAGCTTCCAGAATGCTAATTTAAAGTGCACCCAGGGTGAAACCCAGCCTAGACACTATTAAAGACATAGATGATGTACATAGGAAAGAGGAAAGGAGGCTTTTCTGCTTTTACACCTGTACAGCGAAGACATGACGAGGTGGGAACTGAATGAAGGTCCCTCAGGTTTGAAATATTACCTAATCTACAGAATATTTTTCCTGGCAGAATTTTCAGATGATCTTTTAGCAATGCTGTCCACCTTCCTTCATTTTTCAGCCCTATGTTCTATACAGTACATTGATTTTTGAATGTCTGCTCAAAGAGCTCTCTTTGTTTAAAGAATTCTATTAAGCTCAGCATGCAGAGGGAAGGAGTCATAAGCATTATCCAGACCATCAGAAAGAAAAAAGTTAAAAGCAATAAAGCATAAAGTGAAATAAATAATGAGGGGGTAAAATCAGATTAAATGAAGCTCAAATATACAGTCCCCTAATCTGCAGAATTTAATGTAATTTATAGTCTTAATGATTCCATATTCCTTCCTCATTGAATTTCCTCTATTTAACTGATATTGATGTTGTCCCAAATGTAATTGCCCTATATTGGTGCCAAGAGAAGGAAGCTCAGCTTCAGTAGTTTTCCAGAAACAACTTCCTATTATCAACCTTCCAGCTTCAATAATGCAGTGCTCCCCATCACACGAAGTGCTGGGCTCTCATTTGTATGCACAGTGCCTCTGCTGCAGGAGCAGTCCAGGATCACATCCAAATGTCTTAGGGGCTTTTTATAGCTACAGTACATTTGATTTACTGCTACTCCAGAAAACTGTTGTGCTCATTACCATTGTAAGCCAAGGCACTTATGTCCTTTTTGCTTTCCATGTCCCTTGTATTATTGCAATTTTAAGAGGCTCCAGTGAAAGATCATCGATGAAAAAAGATCAGACTCATATTTTCAGCTTATAATTACCTCACTTGAAGACAGAGTATTTCCTGGCCACAACGTGGCTGCAGCACTCTTTTTAGCAATGATACTAAAATTTATGCAAAACATTCCTTTTTAATGCAAACAAACAAACAAATGAACAAACAAAACCTCACCCCGAAAAACCCAACCCACCATGATATATTTGAGTGATTAACTGTTCTTTAAATGCTTAATACTGTAATATATCAGTGTTCCAAAGTGAATTTCAGAAACTTGAACTGCACTTGAATTGAATTAATGTTTATCTTAGATTTACAGGAACATCTGCACCCACAAGGGAAATTATTTTGGTAATTAGAAGGCAGGCATGCTTTTGTTTGATTAGCTGACAGGGTCAAGGATTACAGAGTAACATGTCCTGACACAAAGATTTCAATAATAAAAGACCCAAGTAAAACCATGAAACACCTTTGCACTCCTAGACCGACTCAGTTTTTAATTAGCACACCTTGACTTCATGATTACATCTACCCTAGTTTAGGATTTCTTGTCAAGAAGCCAAGAAAGAAAACTGTAGAACAGATTAACCAACAGTATCAATAGTCCATCTATTTGGATGCAAAAAAAAAGTTCATTCTAGTAAAATTTTCTAGGTAGCAAATGCAAAGAGAGGTGATTAAAATAAGAAGTTTTCGGAGCAAGCCCTTGTACTTCTTTTTGTCTCTCAGTCATAAGATCCAGCCAACAGTCAGGGAGATCATGAGCTCGGAGTCACCAGAAAGGGCACAATGATTTGGAAGGAAAGTCTTCACTCCACCGTGATTACAAGACAATGGCCCCAAAATTAAAGCCTGATAGATGCTTAAGAGGGTTTCCACGTCCTCCCTTTTCCCCTTCAAGTGTAAGGAATGCTATTCTCACACACGCACTGATTACATATTCAAAGCTGCTACAATGGTTAGCAGTAAACCAATCCCCCTTTGCAGATTTTCATTTGGCTTCAATTCATAGGCAGAACCCATGGTTAGGAGCAAGATACACACTTCAAGGTTATTTTCAGAGCACTCATAATTTCACCTCACATTTTGATCAAAAATTGCCTCCTATTTTTTTCCACAAGAAAAAACCAAAAAGCTACTCACCTTTCGAATCGCTGATATCCTTGAAGAAATCTTTACTTTAAAAAATAATTATTATAGCAAGGTCTACACCTCGGTCTTTAAGAATAATTAGGACCTGTAGGGATTCCAAATGATATTAAGATGCGTATTTATCATAGTCGAGTTAATTAACACTCTTCATTAAGGACAAAATAATTAAAGTAGTCATGTTTAATGAAATTTCACTGATAGTTGATGTCTCCAAGTAGAAAATCTAAAATACATTAGTTGGACTGATTTGTTACTAGTCAGATTTCTACTAATTAAATGTCCTTTTTCAATTTATGTTGAACTCCCTTTTCCATTTCCACTGCTATAAAACAAAGGCCTCATGAGCTCCCAGCCACTTCTTTTGGTGTTTGCAAAACTACCTGAAATTTCACACTTAAGTGCAATTTCTAGAAAAGCATTTATGTTTACAGGCATATTTTGCATTAATTTTAATTATTCCTAGACATTCAAAAGCTTCTCCGGGCTGTACCAAAGCCATCTTCCTCCCTCTGTCCCCACTTTGGTGACTCCTGAGCTCTCCTTGCTGTGCCAGCATCCCAGCTGTTGGATGCTCCCAAGCACGTCCTTATCAGAGCACAGAATTGTGCAGGTGAGCACCACAAAATGACCTAGGCAAACCCTCCGTCCCATCTGGTGTTTGTTCTAACTAGGGATCAGTGTTAAAAGCAGGTTCAAAGTCAAGGCTGCTCTGATTTCCACCAGCTCTGCACCATTTCAGGTGCAGAATTGCACAGACAGATCCTGTGGTTTCAGCCCAGGCATTTCCTGATGAGCTCCAGCAATCAGCACATGCTGATCTGTCCTCCTTGGATGCTTTCTAGACCTGGAGAGGAAACATCCAGAATGTGCAACATCTAAGCCAGAGCTGAAGAATTGCACCCTCCTCTGTGTTTTCTTTTGTTTAGAGACAGAATGAAAAAGTGATTTTTAGTCATCAGCTGACAGCCTCCCTGCACAGCACTTGTGCACCATATGGGGAGGCTCCTGGCCACACCAGGGTCACTGGAAGCATGGTTTGGATCCAAGGTCATTTGAGATGCATAATTTCTCCATTCAGACAGCCTGGCTGGTCTCCTATGAATAAGCTCTGGACTCAGATCAAGATAATTAGGAGATAGATCTGGTCTGATTGTTTCTTCTTCCTCAGCCTTAAAAAGCAGTGGCTCAGCAACTGGTCATGACATGACTGCTTTACTGGAAAATCATTCCTTCAGAAAACACTGACTGGTACAAAAAACAGAAGATTCAATACTGCTGCAAGACAACAGTTTCAGACAGGCTTATTGATCTGCTGATTATCTTTTTGTAATATAGAGATATTTTGGGTTGTCACACAACGGTCATGCATCTATTGGCTTTCAAAATCATGTTTATCTCTGTATCAGTACAAAATAGATAGAAATTACTAAATAGAGGTGCACGACATTGATTTAGTGGTTTTTACTTCAGTGTAACAGATTTGTTTTCAAGAACTTTATATATTCCAACAGATTTTTTCTTTGTGGTTTAAAAATATGCTATATCTGCATCTCTGTTGCATGACACTAACAAATGGGCTGTGAGTACACAATACAGAGCAAATGTTTTCACAAGAATCCTTCTACGTGCTCTTCACACAGGAGAGAATCACTAGCATGGTTAAAGCTCAAACATTGGAAAGAAAAAGCTAAAACCCAAAAGATATTTAAATCATTGTGCTCATTACTCCTGCCCAATCATTTTTGTGTCTCACCACGACTAAGGTCCTGTGAGAAACGAAGCTCACTCTTTAAAATTTTTAAAGGTTTAATAAGGGATAAAAGGGACAGTATCCAGTGCTGGGGTGCCTGGCAAACTGCCAGGAGCACCCCATTAGCTTAAAACCATTTCCTTATATACTTTTATTATTATTACACTGGTTACATGTATATTCACGAGGTTGTGCATATTCAAATATTCCTGTGAGTTCTTTTACATGTTCCAGGAATTATTTAACTTTGTTCGACCCTTGATCCATTGTAGATTTGATTTCTGGGAGTTGTGTATGCCATTTCCTCACACTGTATATGTTATTTCCTCACACTCTATATGTCATTTTCTCACACTGTATATGCCATTTCCTCACAATGTATATGTTATTTCCTCACACTGTATATGCCATTTTCTCACACTGTATATGCCATTTCCTCACACTGTATATGCCATTTTCTCACACTGTATATGTCATTTCCTCTCCACCACAGACAGGGAATTATTGATAGCTGTAGTGTCAGTAGCAGGAGTTTTTTCACATCCTTTTCCTGATGTTATCTGTGTGGTTCCTTAAATGTTATCTAATCATACAGACAATTTTAAGCTATTTCCACGAACTTATCTAAGTCACTATTGTCAGTTAGTATCAACAAAAATAAGAGCATGCTGCAAAAGTTAACAGAGTGTCTATTTTCTAAACTGTGATGTATATTTATGACACTAATGTCTGGATAAGATACTCATGACCAGGTCACTGGCCACAGAAGCTGACAAATTATACTGTATCAAAAACAGTTAAAAGTAATTACAAACTCTACTACATCAAAATTTCTGTGATTAATACTAATTTGCAAAAGCCAACACATAACAGTGTTGGCCAATAATTACAGAGTTATCCATAACAATACTGAGATGTGTGACCATTACTGTGGGCTTCCTCTGAAGGCTCCAGAGCATCCAGCAACATGAGATGTCCTTTATCTCAATTACAAAGTCTGAAGGATGCTCTGTGGGCTTACAAAGGGCACCATCAGTTTCTCCAGAAAAAAGGAGCAGAACTGGGGGGCTCCAGCTGGGGACTGCCACCCTGGGCAGGGCAGCAGTGGCACAGAGCCCCTTCTGACCCTGCAGCTGCTCAACACACAGCAGCATGTGCACACATTTGCTGATGGGACACTTCCACATCCCCGTTATTTATTGGCATGTGTCTCTGACCCTCCCGTCAGGCTGAGCATTCCCTGCCTCCTCCTTACACTGCTGTCACTCAGTTCATTATCTTGATTTATTCTTTCATACACACACATATATAACCAAACAACCCAGCAGGTTGGTAGTATTTTAGTGACATGGAAACCAGGGGGAGACATTAATACATGGAGATCACACATGCTGGTATTTAGCCTGAGGACTCACAAGTTCTACTGAAGCATAATATGAAAATAACAAATGCTTACGAGGGTGACCAGGAAAGGAGAGGCTGATTAAATCAGTGCTTTGGAGAGCAGACACAGCTCTGACTCCTGGTGCACCTGAGAACCTCCTTTTCATTTGTTTTTCTCTGTTGAAAAAGCACTTCCCCTGGGCACTAGAATTATTCTCCAAGCACAGGCATGGAAAAGAAGAAATGTCTCCACCCCTGCACCCACACTTATACACAGAGTCTGAAAATCTTCTTCTGGGGTTGACTTTATTTCAGTCACCAAAACCCAGTCATGTTGCCAAGTGTTACCAATAAATGACATTTTAATTATTGCCAGAATAGCAACAGAACCAAGGTCACAAAATCTCTGAACAGCATGACACAGATTCCATTCAGCAGGATCCATCCCTGCCCGGGAGAAAAAGAGTGTCACCTTAAAAGAGTTCTGTCAGAGGGGAATGGAAAGAGCTGCTGCAGCTGGGAAGAATTTTTCTTCTCCCTGTTCAGCACAGGACTGCACTCTGAGTCTCTTCACTCAGGTTCAGGAAATATTAATTGGTTGCTGGGACCTGGGCTGGTGAAGAGACAGTCACAGCACTCAGCTTTAGTTATTTCCTTCAGAGCTTTGCTGGGCACCTGCCCCTCTGGAGCTGCTGGAGGGGGTACCTGCCTGCTTTGGGTGCAATACATAAAGCTCAACAGCACAAACAGCTCCTCTCCACGTGCACTTCATGAAAAGGGACATATTAGATAGAGATTTATAAAATAAATACAGTTTTGTCAAAGCAGTAGAACATGACTTTGGATTTCATGTCCCCATGTTAAAGGCAGTGACTGAAAATCCCTTTACTTACGATCTGATAGCCAGGCACTGCACAAAGACACATTTCTTACATAGAAGAAAACTTCACCCCAATAAAACAACAGCAAAACCCCCGCGATTGGTCATGAAATTGGACAGTGATTGCACATCTGAAGGTGACACACAATCTAGAAAGGAAAATAGCCTTGGGACAGACAATTCACTATAGCAAAGACCTTTAACAAAATATAACAAGGTGGAGAAGGAGCTTGACATCAAAAGCAGGATAAAATGATGGTGGCTCCCTATCCCAACATATCCTGGTAAGCTTTAGTCCACACAAGCATGAAGGTAACCATGCTGAGCACACAAACAGCTCACAGCAGAAACAGGCATCACCAGAGCAACAGCCCCAGCCAAAGCTCAGGAGCCCTGTCCTGGCAGAACCATCCTACAAAATTAAACTAAAAATACAATATGGAAAGGCAGTGACGCACCTGTGAGTGTTAAAAAGCACTTTGTTTTCACCTTCATCCCTTATGCCTAGCTCATAACTATGGGCAGAGTTCTACCCATCCAAGCTCTGCTTCCACATACATTTGAAGTTCAGGATTATTTCCTTCACCTCCTCTCCCTCAGTTCAGGTCCTGGATACCTCAGGCCGCCCCTGCCCCTCCTTGCTGCAGCTCTTTGTGTCATTAATGGCATGTTTTAGTTCATGTTTCTGCTGCTCATGGAGATGTTGAGGCCAGAGGAGCACCCCCAGTTTCCCCCAGTGCCAGCCCTGCAGGACCAGGGGGCTCTGCTGGCCCCAGATGTTTGCCCATGCTGCAGGAACATCCCTTCTCTTCCCAGACCTTTGGGGAGCAGAGGTTTTAGGGCAATCCACAGCTCCCAGTAACCAGCAGCAGGGTTGGATTTATTATCCTGCTCTCTGGAGAAGCAGCTCCCAGACCTTTGGGCAGACCCCGTGTGGGTGGCACAGCCTGTGTGGGGGTAAGAGGAGCCAAGCTCTGCTAAATCCACTGTGATCATCCAAAAACTGCCCGGAGTGGCTCCAGAAGTGCTGAGAGCCTCCCTTCATGAAGTGCCCATCCTTGTGGGACCTTGGCAGTGAGGCTGAGGAGTGGCAGCCCAGGTTTTGGGTTAACTGGGGGGGCAATTACAGATTAAAGCCTGGCCCTGTGTTAATACTGTCACACCACCTGGGGTTTTATTTCCTTATGCCATAGCCTTCTCTTGGCTGTTTTACCTTAAAAGTTCACAAATCTAGTAAACCCCAAAGATCTCTGCTGGTTTGGCAGTACCCCTGATCTCATAATTTCTAACACAGACACAGGAACAAACTAATTCTTCTCTAGACAGAATCTTTTTCTCTCATGCAGCCTTTTAATTTTTGTAGCTTAAGTTCTGTATGTCCTTCCCAAATCCCACCACATGGCACTGCAGCATCCTCTGTCACTCCCTAAGTCAACACTCTTCACCGCAAGCCAGCCCAAAGCATGAATTCATATGCAAAAAACTACATTATTCCTATAAGCAACTTGTGTTATGAATAAAGCCTGAAGACAGAACCCAATTCTCCATGCAAAGCCAACGTGCAAACTCCTAAATTAAAAAGAAATCTCAGGCAGGTAGAAGTGCTGCTTTGGGACCTTTCTGGTATTGCAGTTGCCAAGGAAACCTCTTCCTTTGTGCCCAGTCAAAGGCTCTGGCTGCTTGGAACCTCATCCCATCTATGCCTGAGTGTGCTGCAGCATCAGGATTGCAGGGAAATTGCTAGAAATGCTCTGATAAAAGAAAATATTCAGAATAAGGGTTTCCTCTTGAAAATATCTCTCCCCCCGCCAAAAAAAAAAAAAAAAGGGCAAGGAGTAGCTGTTCTTGTGAAGCCTGGGTGTGGTGGTTGCAGACTCCCAGGGCAGGTGGGGGATTCACCTTGACAGGGGAAGGGTGAAGCTCACAGAGACAGCTCTGTGTGTGTGATGCACCCCAGCAGTTAAAGCATAATAAACAGCAAAAAATTTAAAGGATATTTCTGACTTAAAAGTCATGGTCCTCCCTATAGCTTTGTACCAGTAGTTAAAAGAACTGTCAGGAAATAAATACAATTGATTCTTGTTTCATGACTGCTTTTCTTCTTGTACATAATTACCCCAGTTTAGGGGTTTTCTATGAGTTCTGTGTAGACATCAGAGGAGTCTCAAATAGAGTTGGCTTTTTTTTATTTATTTATCTAGAACTGAATTATTTCTTGTGCTACTGATTAGTTTTGTATGAGGAATAAGAAAAACAATTGCAAAGCCACTAGAATGAGGAGGACATGTCTCAAACCTTGGCTTGATCTTGGTAAAATTGCTTAGTTGCCGCTAATATATTTACTTTTCTGACATTGATTTAGATTAGAATCATAGCAAAACAATCCTGGTTTAATGGATTAGCCTTCATTCCTTGATGCATTCTTAGTCTAAAATTAATAGCACCCTCAGGTTACTTTGTTTTTCTGTAAGTGGTCTTTATTAGCTACAACATATTGATGTGGCTTCAGTGCATTTAGCTTGTCCTTATTTTAGTATGGGCTGATGTAATGGTCCCCCTACATCCATCTAAAGTCAAAGCCAGGACAGGAGATTTACAGAGACAGGGGAACATAAGCAAAGTAGGAATGAAAAGTGATACCCAAGAATCTGAGATTTCTTTTCAAAATAAAAGGGGAGTAGAAAATAACAATTTAAAGAAATTCATTCCACACTCTTTGGACCCGAATGACCACTTAAATCTCTTGAACATAAAGATGTGCAACAAAAAAAAAAAAAAACATGTTGATGCAGAAGAGTGTTTAAATCCATGGTGTTGCTGTGGGATGAATTGTGCCACAGGACAGGGTTCCATGGATCTCGATGGTTACTCTATCATACCCCAATTTATTAATCCCTGTTTACAGGACTGAGTACCATCACAAAAAACAAAACAAAACAAAACGAAACAAAACAAAAAGCCATGTGATTTGATGATTTCCTACATATCCCAGGAAATGTAAAACTGACCAGGAAAATGCATTTTTAGTAATATCAGAAATCTCCACTAGACATTGCCATGTGCTTTAGGGAAGAGAAAAGGAAGCAAAACATTTGTCATTCTAAATGCTATTTGGTGTTTGAGAGTAAAAGCACTAGAGCAACAAGGAAAAACCACCCAGAATAGAGCAATTATTTCAACTTTTATTATGGAAAAGGTTCCAAAGCACTTTTAACTTCACTGGCAGGATGCAGCTGCAGACAGAATGGTTCTTGTCTCTTCCAAAGGGCAGGAGTTATTCCTTTATCGTAGCAGTTTCAGAATGTCTGAGAGAATTTTAGGGATTATTTGTAACGGGAAACAAAATACTAGGCAGCTAGTGCTAGATGAATAAAATGGAAACGTGAAAATATTTTCCAGAAGGAGTTCAACTTTTATTTATTCCTTAAGAGAAAAACCCTATAAAAGGAAAAAACTGCTTGAAACAGTCCCGTGGATGAAGGTGAAAGCGAAGCTGGCGAGCGCTCCGGTTTATATGAAAATGCAGGAATGTGTCTGGAGAAGCTGCTTCCCACCAGGGCTTGGGAATCCTCTGCTTTCTCCCTCCTGTGCCAGCTGCTGATAAAGCACCTTCCCTTTGCACCCCTTCTCCTGGAAATCTGAAACTCCCCACTCATCTGAATGGATTTTTGCCCTTCCATAGCAGCCGGGAGAGACAGGAATTTCTGACACCCCTGTAAAACCAGCCCTGGCTCCCCCAGCTCTCTCTCCTTGAGTGCCTTTCTGAGCCCAGCCCTGTGCCCCACAAACTGGAGTCAATCTCCCCCAGCTCAGGGACGGCTGCTCCAGCTTTGTGTGCATTCTCAGAGCTCCAGCACAATCCCTGCTGGCAGATGTTGGGGCGCAGGAAGGAGTCCTGCCACTCTGCCTGTGCCCCAGCAGAGCCTGGTGCCCACGAGCAGCCCCTGGCAGGAGCACACCCAGCTCCATCTGCTGCCTGCACCATCCAGCCAGCTCCCGTGGCAGATGACACAGGAACACAACAAAGTCAGAGCTGTAAAAGGGGCCTGAGCAAAAAAAAACCAAAAAAAACCAAACAACCAAAAAAAACCCCAAAAAACAAAAAACAAAAACAAAAAAACCCAAACAAACAAACAAACAAAAAAATAAACCACGCAAGAAACATGGAAAATAAACCCCTGAGAAACACACTTTGTAAGTTTTCATTTTTCTTTTCTTTAAAGGGAATAAATAGTGCTTTATAATCACTGCAGTGACCACGTCCATCCCGTGGGAAGGAAGGAGGAACTACCTGAGGAGCAATCAAATCACTGAATTATATTTTTACTGTCTGCCACAGGGAAAGCACATAATTATAAGGGAGCCATTAGCTTCTAAGAATAAATAAATAATGCATACCATTCTCCTGTGCTGTCTTTTCATTTCCAGGGAAACTCTCATCTTTTCAAGGAAGCAGTGTTGCTTCCAGGAAATCCGATTTCAGAGAAATTTAGTGTCATATCTCTTATTTTCTTTCTGTTAATTTCCTGGAATGATGACATGTCACAGAGCAGCTACTCTTGGTACCAGCAACAATGGTTGGAATCTTTGTTGTCAGAAATGGATTAGTAGAGGAATTCTACAATTTTTCTAACTTTTTGTAAGACGTTTGCAGAAAATGCCCATTGCTTTTAAAATTGCTGTCCTTGATGGAGATTCTTTGCATGGATGTGTTTACTTTCAGCTGCCTCTCATCTAACCTGTGTTAAGGAAGCAGTGATACTGTTCATGAAGATTCACATTCTGATTTTTAAAAGAAAGATTGATGCTGGTTTTCTTTTTGATATATAAACATCATGTGAGATGCTCAATTTAAGTAAATCAAAGGAGGAACTTCAAAGCTGGCCCTTAGGACTCTTAAAAATGTCACTGACATTTTACACGTGACAAGATTGAGGCAGAGATGCTCTGAAAAGACAATTGTAAATTGCCCTTTGATTTTGCTACAATTTTGTCATCATTCCCCCAGGACTGACAGGGAAAGAAGTAGGAGATCAATATGGCTCGTGGATCTCTTTACCCAATATATTGCTTTCACTGCAAGTGCCAAGGAGGAAAAATGAGAATCTGCAAGACTTGCTGCAAATTAAAATGAAGAGGAGCAAAGAAAACAGACAAATAGATGGTTTAGGACATATTTTAACATGTGCTCAGATCACTACTATCATCCAGTATGGATGAACAGTCAGCAAAGATATGAATGTACATTTGTACATTAGAGAATTTTTGAAAGTTATAAGTTATGTGTCGTCAGTGAAGAGTGAAGAGACAGAACAGAAAATGAATTGTTATCCCCTTTCTTCTCCTTTGGCATGAAACACAGTAGAAAGCTTAAGCTGGAGTTTTTCCAGCTGCTATGAGCTCGCTGAGCCTGACTCAAGCCTCATTTCAGAGGGACATTTCTCCTCTTTGCAGGATTAAGCCACCTTGCCATTTAATGGAGTCTCTAGTTTTCCAACTGCTTTAGTTCTGCCCACCTGGTTTGGTGTGGAATTGCACCAGGAGTCATCTGGTATTTGTCCAGTGCTGGTGGTGACAGCTCTGCTGAGCATCAAGAGGTTTAATGTCAGCAGGAGCTTTGCAGCAGCCGTGGGAGGATATTGCCAAAATGCTCCACACCAGCTGCTCTGCTTTTCAGCCAGCAGAAAATTTAGTTTAAACCATGTTTCAGTTTAATCAAATGGACAAGCCTCCTGCAAAGTATTGCTTTCTGAAAATAGCTGAGTGACCATTATGTTTTATGTTAACTGCTAAACATTATGGATGCATTATTCAGTTAGAGTCCAGTAAATAAGGACTTCCACATGTATTTATCTGATTGAGCTCATCTTGACAATTAAAAGGTGGAAATTCTTTCAGTTTGACAAAAAGGAATGGAAGAAGCACAAATGCATTTGAACTGACATTTTCAAGAGTCCAGAACAAGCGTGATGCCCAAAGCTGGGAGCCAGGCACTAACATTTGCAGGAGTTGGTGAAAATCCCAAGCTCTTTTTCTCTCAAACCACTGGGGATCAGTGATCCCCTCCTTCCAGGTAATTTCCTCTAACAAAGAGAGGTTTTACACTTCGGGTAAAACGAGAGCTGTAACAAAAAGGAGCTTTATGGGAATGGGCATCTATCCTTGTTAGCAGTCTGGTTTTTAGGGGGCTGATGGACATGGCACAGACACCAGCTCAGTGACACAGCCCTGGGTTTTCAGACAGGGACACGTGCTGTGTGATTTTGCTCGAGATGTGTTTCCAATAAATTTTGGACAGAATCCCTCTATTTTGCCTCTATCCTTTGTGAGGCCAGATTCACAGTGGTACAGTACAGAATCAGTTTGACCCAAACAGTCACATCTTTTTGTGGTCTGCTCCTTTGTATTCAGGCCAGCCATGCTCCAAAGACCTGACTTCATGAACTTCTCAGGGAACACACACACACACAGCCCCTGTGAAAAGCTGCACGAGTTCCAGACTGCTGAAAAACTCTTTAATATGTGGATTGTGATCAGAATCAATCACTGAGCTATTCATCTGATGCTGTTCAAAGACCTCATAAAGTATGTGAGTAACTTTCATTTTAGTATTTTAATCAAGGTATTTATTGAAGACTGCACTATATCTTCTGGTTTCAAAACTTTTTTAAGGGATAGAGTGGATCTAGAAACCAATCTAGCCCCCCAAATGAAAAAAGGTGCACTGATAATGAAAGCACTGTGAAAAAAACCCAAAAAACCCCAAAAGTGTACTGTAAAAATCCCAGAAATTCACACATAAGAAATTTTAATTTAATTAGGTGCTTCAAATATCAGATTTCACCTTAAAAAATCCAGATAGCCATAGAAGAGGTGATTTAAAGCATTTAAAGTTATAGTAAAACCTAGAGGCTAAGATTTTTCAAAAGAAGCCAAAATCAGTGAGAGGCAAATTCCTTCAGGGTTTTTTTCATTTTAATCTGATCCAGAGGAAAAAAACATCTGATAGTTGCTTTAAAGTTAAAAGCAGTAGTGGTTTGATTACTGGAAGTACTGGGGGACCAGGGCTCTCAGTGAAGCCCAGAAGAGCTTGATTGATAAAGACCTTTCAAAATCAGATCATAAGGACCTCAACTGGCTCTTTAAATTATTTTTTAATATGCTCTTATTTCTCAATTTTAATTTTCATTCCTAATAGTACATTTAGCTATTGCTTACAGAAAATTTCTATTATTTGAAATGTATTTAGTAAAACAAGCCTTTGTTCCTAATATTCCCATGAAAAGAAAAATAAGGTTTGAACTCTTTTTCACTTGAGATTGGTGTCAAATGAAGGATCTGGCATGTGGTTCAAAAAGTGGTCACAATTCTGGTTTGCAGGAATTAAAATAAATTAAAAAGCAGGAACCACTGCAGAAAATCAAACTTGTTTTCAGAATGGAAAACAGTTTTCAAAATGGAAACCCTTCTTTGGGTATCTAGAAAGTGGCTACTGATCAGGCAAAAGAAAATAGAGCAGGTCCAGTTCCAAGCAGAAGTATGATTGTCTGAGCCTTTCATGGTAGGAAAAGAAAAAGTCACTACATGTTGCCCAGAGTTAAAAAAAGAGTGATTTCATGCCAAAATATGACCCAAGGCCCTGCTTATCTTGAGTGTCCTTTGTGGAAGAAAAAAAAAATAATTCTATAATGCTTTGGAGAAAAATAACATAACTGCTGGCACAATGATCCCCAGAGAAGAGGCTGTAGCCTTCTCCCCTTTCAGCTGCTGAGCAGCCTATCTGCAGTAAAAACATCCTCCAAAATCTGGGAGAGGTCCCTGCCTCCACACAGGCACTGTGAGAATCCCACACTTCTGCTGAGGACTGAAATCCTAACCCAGGTCCTTAAATCCAGATGCCTAAAATCAAATACCTCATCCAAGACCTGACTCTGGGCCCAAGCAGAAGTTTAAACCTAAAGGTAAAGGACAGACAACAAATCCAAACACATCTGTCTTACCCAAAACTTGAAATGGGAAAACAACATGACAGATCCCACACATTACCCATTATTCTCTTAAAATCCCAATTCTTCCTGGAATGATTTCCCCCCTGCAGTAATCAGAACAGCACTTCAGCCCAGAGTGTGGGGAAGATGCAGACGTTGTAGTTAAACAACCCAAAGCCAGAGAAGCAGAAACATCAAGGGAAGAGACATCAAGAAGGGCTTTGCATCATTCCATCCAATTTTCATTGTAAAAATGTAAACTTAGGTCTCAAGTGTCTTATTAGGCAAGCTCAGCAAATGGGAAGCTTGAGCAAATGAGTTTCACTTTTGCTGGCTGAGATTGTTTTGGCATCTGGAAATATGCTTTGGATGATTGGAACATGGTTGGGAATTTGAATACCTTTTTTTTCTCCCAGTCTTGTAATAGGCTCCTTGAGAGATGTCTTCAGATTGTTGCATTTATATTGCTGGCCTCAGATCATTTACATCTAATCTTCCAGTGCTGTTCACAAAAGCTGGGCTAGCATGTGCAAATGTAAATAAGATTTTTTTTTTAATGTGGAATCTCAGTTTAAGTACATAACAGGCTCCAAAGCAGGTTTAGCATCAGCAGTGCCTGCCACACTGGTTATTAAACTGCTTTCTGTAAGGATATGGCTTTAATTTATTCATCTGTTTTGGCCGCGGCAAAGCCCTGTTTCCCCTCTTCATGCACTGAAATAGTTTTTGAAAGAAACAGTTTCAAAAGTGAGGCGTGAGCCCGCAGAAAGAGGAGCGAGTAGGAGAAAGGATCAGCGGATGTCTCAGCGCTCACCTGGCTCCTGTGGTCTCGGAGGGCTGCTCCAGGTGTGCTGCTCCAGGTGTGCTGCTCCATCTCTGCCAAAGGAGCTTTCCTGCTCACTGCTCACTCAGCACCACCACATCCTGTCACACAGTCCTGGGGCAAAGCAGCTCAGGAGAAGTGACCTGGGCGCAGGAGGGGATGGAAGCCCAGCGTGGGAGTCCCTTACACTGCTCCCAGAACAGGCTGGGGGCACACCAGGAGGGGAGACCCGCTGGGGCACCTTCCAAAGATCGACTCGCTCAGACAAAAAAGGAGCACTGGGGAGAGAAGGGAGGGAAAGAAAAAGAAGAAAAACATGCTCCCATTGTTTCAATCTTTATTATATCCTTTTGATAAGCACCCCTTGCCCTCCAGGAGTTGGATTTCCCATTACATAAACTGGAAGGGAAAGAAAGAGAATTATGTGAAATTCAGTAGATTTTTTTTTTTTTCAATAAGAGAGCAAAAGAAACATAAGGGCAAATCCAAAACAATTCATGTTCGTATTTCTCAAATTGAAAAGACAATAATTTTGTACTTTTTAATATTCAATTATACATAATCTCACGGGAAATAAAAAAAAAAATAAAATTATTTCTCGCTGTCCATAAGAAACAGATCCACCTACTTCAAAATATTTTTCAGGCTTTTCCTTCACAGAAAAGTCTGGAATTTGGAGGGAAAAGAGATTAAAGAAAGCTAATTCTTTGTAGATGGGAGTTCCCATTCTCCACACGAACTGAGTGGTCAGAACAATCCTTATCAAATCAATCAGAAATATTAAGAAACCCTATTTAAAACAGGAATTTCAGAAAAAAAAGCACTGGATGATACATTCCTGGTGCTCATTGAAAAGCTTCCCTGCCCTTTGGAAAGTGATGGTTTATTGTAACACATAGGTTTCCATGGCAAACATCTTATTTCAATATAAACAAGGTAGGCTAAAAATGTATCTGCTAGCAGCAGTTATTGCCCAAAGGCTGTGGAGAACACCTTCCTCGTTTCAAACTAGTCACAGCTATTTATTATAAACAGCTGTTAGAATGGATGCAGAATTGTAAACTCCTCAAATGAGTATCTCATCTACATTCAGCAGGGCACAAAAGCTGAGAAATTCACTGCATTATGCAAATATGCAATTTTTTTCCAAATGTATTCCAACTTCTTCTGAATAATTCCCATGAATGTTTACTTAATGTGGCAAACTGCATGAGCAGAAGCATCTTAATTGTATTATTTTGTAGAAATCTCCACCTTGTTAGTGCCTGCATCTGCCTTTCTGTCATAATATTGGTGCAGGGTAACTGAGCAATAATAAAAAATGTGGGGTGCTCCACAGGAAGTGGACAGTGAGGATGGAGCAACAATATTCCTGTTTAACACAGATTACTTGGGAGGATTTAAAGGGAAGAAAAAGCCCCAGAGAGTCACAAGTGAGATTCAGCAGTGCCTTGGCTTTCACTTATTTTGGAAAACACACACAAAGAGTTACATGATTAATTTAGCTTCATGTGAATAATAATAATAATAATAATAATAATAATAATAATAATAATAATAATAATAATAAAAATTACAGTTGTGCTTGGGGCAGCCACAGTTTGCAAAAACCAATGGAGCAAATTGGTTATGGAACAATTATTAAAATACAGACCTTCCCATTATTAGTTCAGCATCACATCAAGTGAACCATGTTGCATCCCACAGGTGGCAACACTGATTTTATTTCTGTAAAATTTGTAAAATGCCAAAGAAATTACTATCTGCTTAGTTTAGGGCAATGGACTTAATTTCTCTCTCAGAGATTTTCACTTACAGCTTCAGAAATCACAGAAACCACTTTTAATTTGCACTTCTGTACACAAAAAGCCCACAGCAGGAAGACTGATTACATGAAGATTAAAAAAAAAAACACCAAAAAAACAAAAACAAAACAAAAAAGAGCCCCAAACAAAACAAAAATAACCCCTCCAAAACAACAAAAAAGAGCTCCCACAACTCTCCTAGACTTAAACAGCAACTAAGTTCTTTAGCTTCATGGATGAATGGTTAAATTGGTTTGGGAAGTCAGCAGTTCAAGAATTAATTGAGGATAGTTTCCAGTTTACTCTTCAAAACTTGTCTGCCTTTTTAATCATCACAGCCCTCACAGACTTGTTTTTCCTTGCCACTTTCTTCAGTAACTTGGAAAGTTTTGCTCGTTGATAAAGAGCCACATTCTGCTTCTCTCCAGCTGAAATACTGGCATTGCTGAGCAGAGCTCACCATCCTGGGGAGCTGAACAAGACACGGATGAGACAGCACAAACTCAAGGGGTGATTTTTGCTCCATTTCCAGTCCTGGGGCAGCATTCTGCTCATTGCTGGAAACAGTGGACACCAGTGGTGGAAAAGGACCAAGAAATCAAGCAGAATATTTAATAAAGGAACCATTTTCAAGCAACAAATTTATCCCAGCAATCAAGACTGCAGGATGGAAATAAGATAATGAAGGAAACACTTGAAGAGATGAGGCAGCCAAGTAGCCTGAGAAAAGGCTCCCAATGAGATGTGTTATTTTGTTAGTGCATTTCATCATCAAAGGGAAAAAAAGTGGAATTGGGCTCATAATCATCATTGGCCTTTACACACAGTAAGATTTAGTGGGCACGTAAATGCATTGTTGATTACTTTTATTTTTTAATCTGCTGTTACTACTGTCAACATTTCAGCTCGTTTGTGCTCCTGTCTGACAGCAGTACCTAGAGCTGGTCAAATGCTGCCAAACTCTGTTTACAGAAAGGGTTCATGAATTCTAAGCAGCTGTTTGGTTCAGCCCTGTTTGTGCCCTGCGTTGTTCATGAATATTCAAGAAAACATGTTTTGTTAGCACAAATGGTTGGGGAGCTGTTCCTGTATGAATATATTCTCATGCAAACAAATATATTCCTGGGGGAGACAGAGTGTTTGCTAATTCACCACTAACTCCTTGTTTAAAAAGTTTGGGGCATTTAGTCAGAAATCAGAAACTATGACCTGACTCAATTAACCAGCTGGATGCCACCACACACAAGCAGCAAACAGTAAAAAGGGAACAAAACTCAGGTATGGCAAGTATAGATTTGAGCAAAAAAAAAAAAATCCATGGGGAAAAAAAAATCAAAGTCTTTTGTGAACAGAATAAGAGAGTTGAACAGTGACTACTGGTCCAAATGGATGAACAGCCTGGTACTCATGATACATCTCAATCTGAAATCAGGTAACCATCGTTGTCAGTGTATTGAAGGAAGGGAAAAAACCAAAACCAAGCTAGGTTAGCAGATGTTCTCTTAAAAGTCCTGCCTTAAACAAACCTCTTTTTGTGTTACATATGGCACAGGAATCTCTTTTTTTCTTTAATGTTTCTTCCAGCATTTGAAAAAGCAGATAAATGATGTATCAATGGATCTCACTTAAAGATGAGTCAGCTGTAAGAAGTGTGGGCACTTCTGCCAAGCACAGAACAGACAGGAGTGGTGTGGGATTGGGCTGTGCTGCCTGTGCTGTGTTTACCAAGCCACAAACACCTTCTGGCTGTTCTGAGAGATAAAACACTCAGCCAGGATTAACATATTGGGAGTTCAGTTTGGGGAGGATCCCGTGGAGCTTCAAAGAACCTCAGGAGCTGGAAAGAAGAGGGTATGAAGTGCCTGAATTGGTGGGATTCCTCCATGAGTTTTTCTCTGCGGGAAGCTGGGAGAAAGAGAGAGACAAAACACACACTGGGGCTATTAATTATGTAGATGCAGTGCTCATTAGCAAATGAATAAATTGTATAATTTCAATAAATACCGAGTAAGCATACCGCACTGTAAGTCAAGTATTAGAGCAAAGTAACACCCAGACCTGACACTGGCTAGGGTGGCTCCTTCCTGGAGGTAAAACCAGATTTTATTTCCTATGATTCCAGGAAACACTCCCAAAACTGACTTTAGCATGTTAATCTGTTGCTAAGAAGCAAATGAGTGCACGTAGCTCATGTCCACTGTTCTTGCTGTTCTCCACAGCATGCAACATTTCTGGAGATTTTGGGTAATGACAGAAAGGAGCAAAACCCACATTCGATCGTTTTTAGAACAGCACTGATTCATCATCACGTAAACATTACTATCTCAGCGTTGCTTAACTTGCAATGATTTTGAAAATTACAGCTTTTAAGATACAAATCCGGTGGTTAGGCAAGTAGAATTAACTACACAGAGCATATCTGGTACAGAAATGTAAAGCTCTTCTTGCCCCACAAAGCCCCTTTCTATTTCTCTTCCTTTATGCCAGCAGCTGTACGTTGTGATATCCTCCTGGCCAGAGGGAAACTTTGAAGAGCATTACACAGCTCTGCAGAAAACCCTCCTGCTGGCACATAGCTGACTTGTAATGCACCCAGCTAAAAATTATCTGACAGAAGTTAATTAATATTCTAGCTTCTGCAATTAGATAATGTTATTCACACCTAGGCACTCAAAAGCACATACATATTGAGCAGAAATTAATATTTATGCTTATAAACATAATTATTCTGAAACATGAAATAAAGATATGAAGATATTATTTGATTATTGACCTAACAAGACCCAACTCAAAAGCTAACTACTTCACATATTTCAGGGCATGGATTTAATTTGTGAGAAGACTGGGATTTACCATCTCATATTATAAACCAGACAATTGAGCTTAAGTGTTGTTCAAAATGCCCCATCCTTTAAAGCACAGAAAGTATTTCAGCCTCAGAAATTATAAGTATTCTTCCTCAGGGTAGACACTTTTATTAGTTTATTCCTTCCCAGGCACTCATCTTGGAGAATTTTACCCATTTAGAGCAGACTTATTTCCTTTTTGGCTTGGTGAATAGCTGGATAAGGTTTTCCAGCTTTTTATGCAGCTCTGGCTGGAGGGATTCAGCCCCTGCAGCTTCCATGCAGTGGCGAGCAGGGCAGTGGTGTTAATTTGATGATACTGCAGTGGGGAGCAAAGATTTTCTCTTTCCCCTTTCCCTGCTGCCAGCACGGGAGAACAGAGCCATTCCTGCCAGGAAGTCCTGCACACCCCCAAATTCAACCCTGGCTGACCAAAAACCCTGCCTAGCGGGGCTTTTGGTGCTCTTAGCAAATTTTCGATTGTGGGAAACACTGTCAAAGGACAACAAGACTCTTCTGAGGAGTTGAGGAGGTCAAATGTGAGCCAGGAAATCAATCCCCCAGTGCCACTGTGGTTTCTCCTCGTTCAGCCAGCCTCCCTCTATTCCACTGCAACAACTGGATGCTTCATCTGTGCCAACATCCTCATTTGAAATCCTGCTTGGAATTTTTGTTAGCAACCTGTCCAAAGCAAGGCTGAGAGAAAGAGGCAGCAAGAAGCCACCTGCACAGGGGCTGCCCTTGAGCAGCAGTGACAGAGGCAGAGCTCTGGCCCTGCACCTTGTGGGTACCTGTCCAATTGCAGGCTGTCCCTGCAGCTCAATTTGTCCTTACACCTCTGTCTGTGCTGGTTATTTGTCTGTAGAAAGGCTCTGAACTCTCGTAAAGGCTCTTCTTCAAAAGAGTTCTCTCAGTGACTTCACCCAGCCACGTCCTCCTGTGACAGCCCCAGCAGCTGATTGTCCCTGAGACCCTTCCTGCCAGCTGGGCTGGACCCACTCAGTGTACTCAAATCATGGGGGAGAGGAGTGGGGGATGAAGGAAGAGACAAGAATTGGTCCTTTAGGAAATAAGGCTAAAAAGGGAACTCTTGCCATAATAGGAAGAAATGGATTTTCTAATCTTGTAGTAAATAAAGTCTACAGGATGAAGAATAGCAGTATCAATTTCTATTTTAACAAATTCAGTTCCAGGAGATTTAATTTTTTTATCCAAAGACACGCCAGAGAAAATTAAAAGTCATTGATCTTGTTCACCTATCTCCCTTTCTTTTCCCCCCTCCCTCCCAGTTTCCGATTTCAGGCACTTTCTGGGAGAAGTAAACAATCATTAAGACAGCACAAGAAATCACCAGTGTGGCATCATCTTATTTCCTAAAAGGAAACCCATCAAAGAAACCTTTGATAGCCAGCAGAGCACCCACCTCCCAGCCCTCAAAGCTTTCATTGTTTTGGGAAAGTTGTGGCCCTGCATCCTTCTCAGCCCTCTTTAACTCCAGGATTCACCCATGTGTGGACCTCCATTTATTCCCCAGGGCTTCCTGGGTCATGTTGTTTAGTTTGATCTTGTTACCCACTTAAGGCACGTAAGAGGGTTGAGGATTTCTTTTTAGTCTTTCTCTCTCAACTGACTCATTCCAAAGAAAAACAATGGTTTGTTTCTCTCAGCCTTTTTTATGAGTTGCTCAAAAGAATGATGGTTTTCATCTTTTTGAAGTTAAAAAGTAGCAGAAAACAGGAAGGATGTCCCAATTTTCCAATCAAAAATCACACTGATTTAAGCACTAATGCAAATTTAGAGGAGCCGACCCTGTAAGAGAACTATTTGCAATTCCATCTCTTGAATTGCACAAGAATGCAGTTTCAATAGTGTCTTTGTAAAGTTACTTTATGAAAAAGAACCGATGTTCTCATGGAATACCTGCTCATTTAGGTAACTGCTTTGTGTACATTTCTTTTTTTTTTCTCCCATCCCTAACAGAAACCTCAATTATAGCACTGAACATTTGGGCAAGATCTCAAATTAACTGGAATACATATCCTTAGAGACATCAGCAGTTCATAATGAAGTTCATGACAATATTGGAGAAACATCATCCAGCTGAGTAAGTTTTTGCATTTTGTGGTATTTTTTATCTCCCCCTACTTGTTCCTATGAACATGTCAAGATATTCCTTTATCAGATAAGGGGGGAAATGGGCCAGGCTGCTGATAAACTCCTTACATAGCAAGTTGGTGATAAAAATGGAACATTAAAAGTCTGAGGATCTGATTTTTTTTTTTTTCTTGAAACTGAGCTGGATCATATTAGACCCAGATCATTTTATATGAACATGAGAAGCACCTGTGATGACATAAAATCAAATTATTCCAGCTTCTGGCAATAACAACCAAAAAAAGAAGCCTTATATACAGTTCAAGTGAAGAAGGGGATGATGGGCAAGGTTTGCTCTGCCTTTTGCAGTTGAATTCTTAATGGGGGCAGTTCACTGGGAGATCCTGTGATACAAACAGCAGAGTGTTTTTAAACTTTCAGCTAAAGGACAATTCTGGTTGCACATTTGCCCCGGAAAGCTTTAGGGATTCTTGTAACCAGCCTAAAATTATTTTATTTTCCGTTACTCTGAATATATTATTTTGAATATTTTATACTGCAAAGGTGAAATGTTTCATTTTGCAGCTGGATAGTAGGAAAAAATATATCATGTTAACTCATTGTTAAAAGTGAATATAAAACTCTAGTTGAGATTAAATGTTATATTTTTTCTACTAAATTATATTTCCAGAAAATGGCTGAAAATTATTTGTGTATTCAGGAGAAGGCAATGTAAAGCCACAGCAACTAACTGGAATAACAAATGTGTCAGATGAAAATCCAAGGAATATGTTATTAACCTAAAAAGTAGTACCAGGAGCATGGAAATCACTAGTTTGTAACCAAACTGTTGATTGAGGAAACCCCAAACTTAATTCTTTTGTCTGAGAAACAATACTGAGAAATGGTTTAAAGTTGTGGAAAGTATTAGGTAGAAATCCATAAGGCCAAGCTGTTCCATAGGGCTATTCCATTGAAACAAAATGGGTAAATATTTGCAAGGTTTTTTACCACCTACACCGTATCTGTAAAGGGAAGTTAAGGCTCAACATTTACTATAGCTAAAAATATAAAAGTTACAGATGACGTAGCACCACATAAATCCAGGAAAAATGGTCAGGTGCAACTAAAGGTTAAAACATCCAGTCTGCCCTCATGGAGACTCTGTGAGGAGGAGGAAAGGAATATTAAGCAGGAAAATTCTCTGTGTTGTTATGGAGTCAGACAATTTAGAATTAATTATTTATATCTATCTATATATATTTATATAAATAAAATTTTGCTTCCCATTTCACCATGTTACGAGGCAGCAGCTTGTCTTTTGTGTCAGGGACGTGGTCCCATGCAGATGCAGCTTCCCAAAGATCTCTTTGATACAGAGGTTACGTTGACTTCAGTGGGAGCTGGGTCCTTAAGCTGAGCAGTATTAGGGCCTGAGGCAGAAAGGAGCTGCTGTCCTTTGGGCAGAGATGTGCTGGCTTGTGGGACAAGCACAGCACACAGCACAGCATCCACTGGAGCTCCAAGTGCTGCTTTGCATGCAGGAGTCATACAGGAGAACTGGGAGAGAAGTTCTGTAAAAAATTTATCAAAAGTGTTGAAAAATCCCTCTCTTGAGTGAGGCTGGGCTGCTCGCCTCTCTCCTTACTGAGAGTGAGTTGGTAGAGAAATGAATAAGTATCATTCATCTGTTTTATCTCGGGGCTGGCTTTCCCCCTCCCCAGCAGTGCAGTGTTTTACTGACAAAATAAAATCCAAATCAAAGAGAAACGAGTCATCCATGCAGCCCGAGCTTGAAGATGGGCTTGATGGCCCTCAGAGGAAAAACAGCCCATGTTTTTCTCCACCAAAGAATGAGTATTCTGATATTTTTGTGGCAGTGTCTCTGGCACATCCCCCACTCATCCACAGAGCAGATGACCAGGGGGCACTGGTAAGAGCCTGAGCTTAAAGGAGAGAACCTTCCTTGGAAAACCTGCTGGGGCTGGTGGTCCTGCTGGCCCCACTGCTGCCCCAGTCCAAGCCCTTGCTGGGCTCGGGGTGCTGTGGCAAGGCTCAGGTGTTCCAGGGGATTTTTTAGGTCCTCTCAGTTCTTTCAGGGTTGCCTGACTGAGGCACCAGTGGGAAGGAGCACCTCACCTACAAGTGAGGTCTTGGCCATGGAGAAGCCTGAATGAGCCTCCCCAAACCCTCTGGCTGGCTCTTTTGGCAGTGGAAGGAATTGACAGCAGACTGTGTGATGCCCAACCTTTGCAATGTGGTTTAGTGGGTGATGTTGGATTGGGTCAAAAGTTGGCCTTGATGATCTTGAAGGTCTTTTCCAGCTGTAATAATTCAGTGATTCTATTCTTTTCCAGCCTTGATGACTCCATGATTCTGTTCAATGTCTGGTGAGAGCTCCTGTGTGAGTCTCGTGCCAGGTCCTCCAGTTCAGATCCGTATGCCTTCAGCCCTGGCATTGAATATGGGCAGGTCAGGTCACCTTTTGGCACTAAAAATTGCTTTCCACACCATTTTTGGATGTGCTGCTCAATGCAGTTCTCACTGAAAAACCCACTCAAGAAAGAGTAAATTAGAGCAGGACCAAACCCACGTCCCACACTTCTCTGCACATGTGAGTCAGTGCAGGAATCAACCAGCAAAGCAAAATGCCCTCGAACATCAGTGGGAAACTGCACTGCTGTTAAACAGGGATTTGCACTGACTTTGAAATTAACTCCAATTCCCCTCACTGGATAACAGAGAATGAACATGGGAGCAGTATGGTTTTGTTATAATACCTGGATTTTACTGGTACACATATTCAGAATTATTCCTTTGGAATAAAAAAAGGCCTCTAAACACCTAACTGTTCAGCTTTATTAACTAACAGATAATTATATATTAAAATGCACTGAAAATGCGTTGTAATTTTTACCTGAACAACATAGTAGTTAAGGGTACAACTAACACAGTGATTAATTAAAGATGAGAAATAAGCATATAGACCAGTTTGTGTTTAGAGCAGGCCTCTCCACCATACTCCTCCTGCGAATCCACTTTCAGGAATATTGTCTAACTTTCCTTTACACCTGCTGGGCGCAGAGTGGAAGATTTGGGAACAACCAATCTGCAGATGAGGAGCAGAGCGAGCCTGTTGTTCTGTGCAGCCAAACACCATGTGCCTGTATTATTACCAATTTCCTGAATAGCCCTAAAAGGGGTAATTTCTCCCTGCTCTGCATTTCCCCTTTGGAAACAGCTTTCTGGATAATTTGAGGCTGGCAGTTTTCTCCACCACAGTGCAAACATGAATGGGACCTGCTGGTGTAACAGCACTGCTTATTAGGCAAATGTGTAAAATTATAATTTTTTAAGTGGAAGAGAGACTATTAAAAAGTTGGGCTTTTTCCCCCCTAGTTTGGTACAAATGTTTCAGTGTATCCCAACTAACTCTTCAGCTACAAATTCAAAAAACGTGCTTTGCCAAGAATTTTAACCAGTTGTGCAAATCTTTGCCATCTGTTGCACTAACTGCAGAGACAAACCCAGCATAATTTGCCACTATAGCATAATAACATTAGATGGATTATTTATGGGGCCCTGAATGTTCTTTACTCAGAACTGTGAGCTTTTGTTGGGCCTTTGCACAAATTTCAAACACAAACTCAAAAACAGGGCTGCTCCCTCCCTCCACTGCAATCTCCTCATGTCAAACACAAATCCTCTAATATCAGTTACCATATCACCGTGCATGCAATCCCCAGCTCACAGGGTAATAAATCCAGGGGAAGGATACTATTATACTCTGCTATCTTGGAACACATATAAATAATTCACACCTTTCCTATAAATATTTATCCCTGTAACTGCAATATTCATTCAAATAAAGGTTTCGTCTTCATCCATGTCCGTTAGCCATATACAAGCCTAATAAATTGAATTTTCCAGCTCGTTCCTCCAATTAATTGATATTATCTTAAAATCCAGATGTAAAACTTTTCTCATAAAAAAGTCTCCTAGTTTTTCTTTGTCTTTTTCCTTTTAACTAATTATTTGGCTTCAATGGAAGTGTTGTGGGTTTACATGAAAATGAGAGACAAGTCTGGGATTGCATCCTTCTATTCATGTTCCATGGTTCTAAACAAAATCATCATGATATTATAAGCACAGCAATATGGTGAAAACACATCTGAACTGTAACCCAGGAGACAGAAAATTTACATGATCTTTCCACACTTCTAAATGCTAAATTGACACAAAATTCTTTCTTTTTTCCCACCTGAAGTCTCTTCAATTCTTTCTTGAAAAGGAGAACAGCCACAAAAAACCCCAAACAAACAAACAAAAAAACCCCAACAAAACCATCCTGAAATGTGGTGGCTTTAAAAGTCAAAATCAGACATCTTTCTATTATTTGCTTCAGGAAGAAAGGGGAAACAGGGGAGTGCAGCAATGGAAGCTATGAATGCTCATAAGCAAGAACAGAACAGTCAATCTGTTACAAAATGACTCCCTGCAGGCTGCAGCAGTTTGGTTTTGCCAAAAAGTCATCACCAAAAAACCAACCTGGGAGAAGAAAATTCCTCTAAGTGGCCACCTTTTTCCTGAGGAGAGACATTACGAGCCATAAAAATTATGTGCTGCTTCTGTTTCATGAGCATTACATAATTGCCAGACTAAATAGCCAGAATAAACAGAGAACAGGCATTTTTACTGGGCTTTGGAAGAATAAAGCCATAAAGAAAATAACTCCATGAAATTTACAGGAGAGACCCATTTCAGACCATATGTTGGGAAGGAGCTTCATCCAAATGTATGAGTCAATGTGTTAGCAAAGGGTTGCATGTGGAGTTCGTGAGCTTGGGACTGTCGGGGGCTTGGGTTTTTCAGCACTTTCATGCTGGCTTGCTTTTATCTTCCAAAACATGACACATCTACGTGACTTCCTGCAGCAAGAATTATTCCCCCTCTCTTCACTGTGAATATGAGCAGAGAAATTAAAAAATACTTGACTTGCCCATGGTGTGGATACTTCAGGATCTGTGTAAATATTTTTTAAGCTCCAGAGACTTAATTGATTGGATTAGGTTTGACAAGCTGAGAAATTTGGGGTTGTTCAGCCTGGAAAAGAAGAGGTTGTGTGGAGACCTCAGAGCACCTTCCAGTATCTGAATGGGCTACAGGGAACAGGAGAGGGTCTCTTCACCAGGAGCTGCAGTGACAGAACAGGAGGGAATGGTTTCACATTGAAAGAGGGGAAATTCAGATTAGATTTACTGAAGAAAATCTTCATTACGAGGGTGGGGAGGCCCTGGCACAGGGTGCCCAGAGAAGCTGTGGCTGCCCCAGGGAAGGCAGTGTCCAAGGCCAGGTTGGATGGGGCTTGGAGCACCTGGGATAGTGGAAGGTGTCCCTGCCCATGGCAGGGGGTGGAACCAGACAACCTTTAAGGTTAACCTTTCTGACTCAAACCATTCAATGATTCTGTTTTACAACCGTGTGACTACATAGCCCAATTATAGCCAGCACTGACTGTATCCCTCCATAATTCCATAAACCAGATCCCCAGTATTTTTTTTATTATTATTTATTTGCTGTCTTCAGACCAGACTCTTGTCTCCATTTATTTTTGTGGTGTGATTTATACAGCTTATAAAAATATTATTTCAAACCTGCCTGCAAGCAACAGCTGTATGACTGCATAATTACCACTAAAAGATGGCAATGCTAGGAGAAGATACTCTCTCACAAAAATACTCATCTGGCATAATCACTCATTTATTTGTTTAATAGATGAAATTAGTGAGAGAACAGAACAGGGACAATAATGATGGTGCTACAGACAAGCTTTACCTCTCTCTGCCAAGCTCTACCCACCAGCTCATCATCCCCTAACTTGAACAGAAACTGCCAAGTACAGCTGGCCCAAAAATGAGTTTTACAACCTTTTCTGTTTTACAAGCTAAAATTTGTTTTTCTTCCATACTGAAAAGAGGAGCTTTTCAAATTTTTTTTTTTTTTTTTGTGAAACAAACTGCACAGGTATGTGCACTAGATATGGAAAAAGAAACAACCACGAGGAGAACGATTTGGGAAATGTTTCTTTTAACAGTCAAAAATCTGGGATGAACCTCAAAGGGTCATCATTAAATTGGGAAGTGGAGAGCAAAGGGTGAGCTCCCTTGGGCTGTGCAGGGGCCACGTGTAGCAGTCCCAAAGGTGACACAGCTGGGTGCTCGTGTCCTGCCAGCACAGCTCTGGTGTCCCTGTGGCAGCTGGGAGCCCCAGTGCTCAGAGCCAGGGGAGGCTGAGGCCAGTGGGACCAACTGGCCAAGGCTGCCTGGGAGGCAGCAAGGTCTGCCCCTCCTCTAAATGCACCAAACATTGTTCAAGGCAGGACAAGACGCTGAGAAACGTCCCACCCCCCCAACCAGGAATTTAGATTCATTTCCCTTTGTCTACCTTTCCAGCAGGACATGACAAGGAAAACATTCCCACTACCCAGCAAACAATATGAATTTATTTCCCTTTTTCTACCTTTCCCAGCATCCTACAGGGTATTTCAATGTCATTTCTAGCTGCCCTCCACTCCTTAAGGTTTGCTGATTCTGGTGCTGGACAAGTGGCCTCTTGTTTTTCTCTTGCAAAAAAATAAAATCATGGTTTTAATAAATTGTAATGCAAAAATATGTGTGCACATGTTCTACAGCTTCTGTGACTCAATGCTGAGGATGACAAACATAAACAGAGTACTTGACTTGTCTAATTTGGGCATTAAGCCTTTTATCTCAAAACTGAGTATCAAGAAAAGAGAAAACATTCAGTCTTGTTTTGTAACATGAAGCCATTTCACTGACAAGCAACTTCAGCTTTGTCTGTATCTCTGTTACAACTCCTTGAAATCCTAACATTCAGTCTGGCTTAAGGCAATTCTATTTGCAAAACTACAAATACTACTTGAAACAGCCTAACATGTTTTCCATCTGTATTTTCCAGCAGAAGGCACAGCAAAACCTTCCTTACACCTGACCAAAGGCTTCCCAAGGCCACTGCATATTAGGTGACCATGGTAACTAACCAATACAGTCCTATCCAAATTATTTTGGCTGTTGCAAATATTCACAACATCAGTGACAAAAATACCCTAAAGTGTTACTTAGAAGCCAGGGTTTTACTGACAAGGCAGAGCCCAGGATCTGGCACATATGCAGAGGAGGAAAACGTGCCAGAATCATGTTCCCCTCCCTCCTGCATGTTCCAAGCCTGGCACAGGGCTCACTCCATTAGCATCCCACTCCATCCTGTTAATTACTTCTCGGATTAACACACCAGGTACTGAGCTGGAAGAGACAGTGACAACTTCCAGCCCCTGAATTAGACACACAAGTGCTTACCCGCCTCAAACTTGCTCAGATGGAAAGGAAAAAATTATTCAGGGATGACACTGCATGGAGGGGGAGAGGCTGTGGGATACCCAGTGCAGAGGAAATGATGGGAGGGGAGGAACAGAGCCCTTCTCAGCAAAGAGCTCCTGCAGGGATGAGTGGCCCAGGGTCTGGTGACATGGGGATTTTTTTAATTCTAGCACAAAAAATAAAGGAAAGATTCGCTTGCTAAAAAGAATGGTGAAAACCAACAGTTTCTGCCAAGAGGCAGCACAGATGGATGGGCACAAGTCAGCCATTTAGGCTTCAAAGCAGCTTTTAAAACTCTGCTCAGAATTAATGAGTTAGCAACCAATACACACCACATGTCCCACGCGGAAATGCTGCCACCCTCTCCGAGTAGGACATTGCTTATTGTGGCTTCCAATGTAGCTCCCCCTATTCAACTCCCTCCAAAAATAAAAATTAAGGAAACAAAACCAACCCCACCCAGACCCAAAACTGAACATTTTCCATCCATCCAGGCACTTGTGTTACTGCTCACAAAGATCAGTTCTTGCAATCATGACTTCCACAGTGCCAGGTGGGGTTGTACCTGTGGGACAGGTGCTCTCTTGTTTCCTCCTAAAAAAAAGAAGTGCTTGGTGGCAATTCATCCCAATCAAGGTAAAATCTTATGCCTGAAGGGTTCTGTTGGATCAGTTATTACTGAAGGACATCAAGAAATGACAATAAATCATGTCAGAGGAAGTGCCCTTTCCCATGTGGGCAGGGAAATTTCTGCTCAGAAATAAGAACATTTGCTCTTTAAACTCACGTTTCAAATTTTGCCAGAATTCATGGATATTTTTTTCCTTAGAAAGGCTATTGCCTATCTTATCTTGTCTTCCTCGTTTTTAAGATTTTGCTTCAGCAGGCTTCATGGCAAAAAAAGGTAGTGGAAACAGTACTGCAAGAAAACAATAAACATGAATAAAGCATTACACCTTCAAAGAAGAACATGTGAGGTTTTTCTAACCTGAATACTGAGACTATCTCAAGCCCAGCAGCTGAAAGGAAATACAGGAAGCAGAGGGGAAAATCCAGCAAGAGAAAATAAGAAATATATTTTGGACACTTGGTCCCTGATGTCAGATATGTGGCACGGTTGTTGTTTTTTCCAAGCAAAATTTCACATCCATGCAGTTATTAGGGTGACAGAAAGTGCTGTGGGAAGCAGATTAAACTCCTTTCCTTCCTGCCTTTCCCTGCTCACAGCTGCAGGGCTGGGTGGGATCAGTGTTCTGCTCTCCACTGAGGACAAACCAAGGAAAACTTTTTGGATGCCCAGCAGAGGCAGGAGCCAGTGGAGCTGCAGGAGCCAGGCGGGTTTGCCCCTGCCCGTGGAAGCTCCTCATTCTGCCGGGCACCAAAGGGACCCTGAGGCTTCCAACAGGAGCACCTGAACTCAGGGGCTGTGCTGGGATGTGCGAGCGCGGAACACGGCTGCTTTTGCAGGATGCTCTCCGTGGAAGTGAAGGCACACCCGTTGGTTTAACCAAGGAACTTTCTGAGCTCCAGATCAGGGGCTGGGGCAGCTGCCTGTTCTGCTGTGATCCCAGTGATCCCCGCTCTCACAGGGACCCTGCCTTGGGGTCCCAGTCCTTGAAAAGGTCCCAGCCTGGGGCAGCTCTCACATGCTCTGACTGACTTGAACGGGTTGCTCTATTTACAGGACACAGTTGTGCTGTATTTTGCAACTTTTGCCAATTTTCAGACTTTAACTGAAAAAACAATCGCACGCATACAGCGTGTGAAGAGGGACTTACCCCACTTTGCATGTGGCACAGTGGGAAATAAAAGGGTTCCTTGTTTCTAGCTTGCCTTAATCCTGTTTATGGGCAATAACCAGCAGATAAATATTCTGCCTGAAAGGAGAGGTGTCTTCACAGACTGTGAGCCTGCTGGTAAATAAAGCCAGATGCTGATAGGTGAAAGAAGCAATGGCAATGGGGGGGGAACCAGAAATTCCACAGCAATTCCATGAATTTACACACACTGTTGCTCACCCAAGGCCATACCAAATTCCTGGACTTAGAGAAAAAGAACAGAGAGACAAATAAAAAGAAGTGCGGGGAGGTGCACGTTCGAGGGGAGCCTGTATTAGGTGATTAGGGAATTCTGTACATCACAAGTACCTCAGCCAGTGGGGAAGAGAGAGAAATACAGCAGGAAAATTCCGATAATAAGGAGGCTGTGTCCTCCGACAGCTTGAGAGACCCCTGGGAAATGTCCATGGCCTCTCCCTTTATTTGAATAGAATTCCAGGACTCCTCTGTCTCCTTTTTGGACTTACACTTCTGACATTGTGGATTAATTTTCCTGACATGCTAAAACTGTCTTAATCTATGCAAACGCTAAGCTTATGGATGTGTCCAAAATAAAAGCAATTTCTAAATATGTGTAATTCATGCATTGTGGTAATTTTCTTTTCCTTAAGTAATTTAGCATCATCATGATCACATTTGATACATGGCTACAGCTTGTGGGATTTCTCTTTCATTTTTAATGCTGAGGGAAGCTCATGTTTATTTTCCTGAATGGCTTGAAAAGTCTCAGCGTTTTGTGAATCTCTACTGGCCAGGAAAAAAATAAAATATTCAATATTTTTGTGCTACTTCCTTTTGATAGAGCAGAAGGCTGAGGGCAGAAAGATGGGGAGTGCACTGAGTTAACTCTGTGCATGACTGAGAGAGGAGCACAAACTTGGACAGCAGTGACCAAAGAAAACAGATTAAGTGGCAGCAACTTACACAGAAAATGATTGGAGAGACATAAAAACCTTTCCTTCCTCCCCCAGGCAATTGTAAATTAAGACTGGGTGGAAAAACGTGGGAAGGAGACCAATTGCCCATTTCTAAAGCACTCAGCAGGCTGGGTCCACAGACCAGAGCAACAAACCCTGAAGTCAGCAGGCACAAGTGGCTTTCCCAGCAATCCTTACACCCAATCTATACATCCTCCTTGTTTTCCAGGGAAAGCTACTGGTGAAGAAACCCACCTTGAAGTAAGGAGAAAGGGCAGAATTAATTGCTGCTGCTGTAAAAATCTTTTTGTTGTTGTTGTTTTTGTTGTTGTTTCTTCTGCAGCCTTGGGATTTGGGTCATAGGACAGGACCTTGGATCACAGGATGCCTCAGCTCCTTGAATCCCAATTTTCAACATACAATTTCTGTACCATTCTCACCAGTCAGATGCTATTCCACATGAGATTTTGGTCGTGATTTCTCTGGGGAAAACAGCAAGATTCTCATGGTATCACCCACAGTTTTGACAAAAACTGTGAGAAAGATCAGTCAGGAATGCTGTTTACAGTCTGTCACCAAATCATTATTTCAGTAGATGGAGTATTCACTGTACAGAAATGAGAGGTTTTTTTCCTTTGAGTCAATGATTAAGTAATTTTTCTGGTGTTTTTTTTCTTACCTTCTTCCCTCCTCTCCCCCCTGATCAACTGTCCTCTGAATCTAATAGAAATTTTTGAGAGAAGACTGGATTTTGGATCTCATACTTCATGGCAGATGGTATAAAGGACTACCAGCAAGGAGCACTCCTTACTCAGAGGTCAGAGGACACCTTGGCATCCCTTTAAATGACTTAACAGTGCTGCAAGAATGACAAATCTGTTTAAAATAGGAAATGAGAAAGAAATAAAGCTGTGTCAGGAAACATTAACACTCCCATGTGCAATTTGACCTTGGACAGCTCTTCAGATCTCTTGTTCAGCTCATTCATCATTATTCTGAGCTGTCACCATGAACATCCTTTCTCATTAATTATACATTAACCTCATTCATGACTTTTAATCTATAATGGGTCAGGATGTTTAAAAATAATTAAACAAGAATGTGCAAAGGTAATAAGGATAATACAAATACTGGAGCTTAGGACATCTGCCTGCAAATCAAAAATAGGTGTTTCTGAACAATTAAGTGGGAGACAAAAACAAGAAAGGAGAAGTCTCCAAATTTCCAATCTTGCATTTAGAACAACATTAGCTTCAAAAAGTTCCCAAAATATTCAGCTTGTAGACTTCTGACATTTTTTTAAACTTAACTTTCAAAGTAAGGGAAATATGATCTGCTGTAAGCAGATTAGGGGATCCAGCTATTAGGAGGCAGCTTGGATAAAATAAGGATGGGCTGTTGACAATACCCAGGGTCTCTCCTGCTGTTGAACTGCCCACATTCCTGGGTGGGAGGGTCTCCACTGGGTGGGACAGGGCTCGACAGTGTTTTCAGAGCACACTGTGTCCCTGCAGCTCCATGCATCCATCTCCTGAGGTCACAGCTCCCAGTGGCTCCTCTAACCCATGCAGTGGCCTGATTCCCCAGCAACCTGGGATTAGAGCAATCCTCTGAACCTGCCAATCACTCCTTTGCTCTGGATGTTGGATTCAGCAGAGGATTTATCTCTGCCTTTCCAGCACTGATAATGTTTTAATTCTGAAATTATCATGTATTGTTCCTTCCTGTAATTAATTGAGTTTTCACATCACACAGCACTGTGGCACCTTACTTTTCCAATATCACAAAGGACTTTTCATCCTGTGGCAGTTGACTGCAGTAAGCTGAAAGTGCCAAGGTTTCCAAAACAGGCTTGAAGCAGAAATAAAATTTTATACCCCAGGAAGAATTACTACATGCCACACAACACAACATTTCAAGCTAAAATAATGTTTCATCAAAGATTTAGGGAACAAGGATTAGTTTTTTAAACCCAGCTAAGTCAATGAATCTTGTATCCCATATACTGCTATACATTATGTCCTGGATGGATTTCACAATGCAGTTTGAGGTTGTTCTAGAGAAGTTGATTCAAAGGAAAAAAGCCCTCAGTAGAGAGGACATTTCACTGACCTACTTTAAAAGAACTTGTGAAACCCTCCACCAAAAGGATACCCAGAAAGGTGATCAAAGAATATTGCCTATTTTAAATAATTTTATAATTTTAATAGCATTAAATCAATATTAAATATAAAGAGCCACACCTGACAGCATAATTAAAAGGGTAACATGTTCCAACCCCCCCAAATGCCATCTCTTCTCTGTGCCTCAGTAAACTCTCTCAAACTCCCACCATGACAGCAACCACCTCTCTGGTGAAACATTTCCACACCCCATGGGAAAAAGCCTCACCCAGAAATTTACTGCTGAAAGTGAACAGGATAAATTTGTCCAGATACAATGTCAGGCATACACAGAATCACTGCATCCTTCCAGGCTGATTCCTGTAACACCAAGGAGAGACTCCCTTCCCATCCCAAGCCCACCCTGAGACCAACATTCCAGCTGTTCTCGGAGTGTTTCTTCTGTTTGAGTGCAGAGCATTTCTCTTAATTATTTCTGGCTTTTCATCCAGCGTGCTGTAAGCTTCTTAAGAAGAAAAGGAAATAAATAATGCAACTTCCACTTATTCCAGGAGGAGACTGGCTGCTCTAATCTATCCTCTATCAAACGAGCTGGCAGCTCACACACAGCTTGTTAGACAGATAAACATGGGCACGATATTGCAGTGACAGTCAGGATGGGGAATACCAGAACTGCCTTTTGGTCCTAAATCTGATGCTGGGACCATTTCCAGTTCCCTCCCTGGGGCTTGGAAGTTTGGTTATACTTTTGCCTGTAGCTGCAAGGCAGAGACTGGCCACAACTGTCAGTGCAATGAGGAGCGAGGACGGAAGGATGGAGGAGAGCGTCAGAGTGTGGATTAATTCCCCATCACAAGTGTGCTCCAGGCTGCTGTGTGCAGTGTTTGGAGAGAGCCCTCCAATGAGCCCCAAGTCTGACTGAGAAATGCATTTTGTTGGCCACCCAGGAGCGAGACTGTCTGGTTGGGGTTTAGGGAAGTCTGTTGGAAATATTAATGTGTCAGGGCAGCAGGCTGGGAAAGCTGCACCTGCTTCAGAGGAGCCTTTCAAAATACTTATTACTTGATGCCTGCAGGAATGTTTCTGTTTTACTTGGAACAAGTGGGGGATGAAACACTTGACACAGTTTTGGACCATAATCTAAGTTTTCCTCCTTCCCAGGGGTGGAGTCTCTGAATCTCTGTCTGTCTTAATGAATCCAGAATTTCAGGATCTTTACTGAAGGATGATCAGGGACTCACCCTGGAGGAGCCCACAGGTTGATTGATCAGGTGAAAGACAAGAAGCAAGTTTGCACCCCTTGAGTCCTTGAAGGCTCATATCTAGTCCCTGGCACACTGATTATAGTGGAAAAGCAGAGAAAAACTTCTGACAGTCTCCCTGAAACTTCCCTGCATCAGTACCTGGCTGCTGCACTGGAGCCCTGCATAGCTGTGGAGCATCTGCCTTGCAAGGAGGGTGAGTCTGGTACTGGAGATACTGCAGCCCATTTCCACCACCAGAACAGAGCCCCATGTCCTCATCTGAAAATGTTTCAGCAAAATGTAAAATCTCTGCATTCTTTCCTCCGAAAGAGTTAAATATGCAGTTGGGTTGGAATTGGCTCCTCGCACAGGGGATATCTGACAATCTTACTTGCTGAGAGAGAGAGAGCTGCAAGTGTCACCAGACAGAAAGATGGAGTGTCTGGAGGGGTGGAAACCATCCATCTTGCCACCCTGACCTTTCTGATAGCCAGCTAGTGGTATGGGCTGAGCTCAACTGATCACTTCAGACTTTATTGCTCTGTTAGTCCTTTTTGACTGACAGAGCACCTAATGGACAATAAATTACTGCCCTCCACTCAGATTGGGGGCTGCCTGCTTGTTGCTGAGTTTTCAGAACCTACTATCACTCACTCCCAGCTTTTGCCATTTAGAGGGATGCAACTTGAGAGACAATAAATAAATACAGAGGAGTTGAACCTCAAGGGGACGTGTGAGGAATAAACAGCAGTGTGCCCTCCGAATTTCAGTATGACACAGGCTCCCACATCCCTTGGGTCTTTTGAAAAACCCTGCAGCTTTTATTTTGTGCAAACCCAGAGTCCTCTCCCTCAGGTATCTGGGGATGGGAGAGCAGAGCCATTTTCCTTGGCCCTTCCACAGATCCTTGTAGCCACCATGAGGTCTCTTAGTTCTTCACCCATGAAACAGTCAATTTTTTGAACAGGCATCTTTCAGGGCTTTTGTGGGAAAAAAAAAAAAAAAAAAAATCTGTCCCTGTGGGGTTTGGTGCCTGTCTGCATCTCCAGCCCCTCCAACACTGCACAGACTCAGAGCTTTCCTTACACACACTTATTTTCCCTCTCCACTGAAGGAACAGTGAGATTTGCAGAACCTGTTTATTTATGAAGTCTGCGCTACTTGTTCTTATAACGTTTATTCTTCTCTCTCTTTGGAAAGCACAGAAGTTCAACACAGGTCCTTAGACATGCAGCTGCTGTTACCTTTCAGCTGGGGGCTATTCCGTGGAGAGATCCTAAAAGAGAGGCTGGAGTGTAGGAAATTAGAAGCAAGTTTCCATCACCTTGGACAAAAATACATGAAAGACTGTCGATTTTAATTCAAGATTTTTAATATAAATAGTTCATCCTTCAGCCTTTACAGCTGACTGGAAGTTTGGAAAAGTCTGTTTATGTACAGAACCATGGAGAAATAGACAGTATTTACCCTTAGGATGGGAAACCTGGTGGGTTACACAACAGCCCAACTTTATGTCCTCAGTTTAGGAATATGCTGTGGCTGTTGAAGACAGCATTTATGTACCCAAGTGAACTCTAAGTGTAAGCTGAATGTTTAACACATATTTCAGTGCTATTTTCACAGCAGGGTCTATAGGCAATGTATTCCCTTTACCCATGCTTCTTAAATTCTACATCCTTATATTACAGCTTGTGGCTTAAAAAGAAGGGAACTATTTTGCTTCACTTACCATTACCAAATATTTTTGCTGAGAGTAATTGCTTATTGAGAGTTTACTTATATAAGAATTAAACACAATATTCCAGTAAAATTATTAAAAATATCTTTCCATAGCTTTGCTCTCTCCGTTTTTCTTCTAATGCTCAGAATCACATAAAATAGTAATGAGCATACATAGCCTTCTGCTGTTTTCATAGACAAGGCAGTAAAAGAGACAGTTGCTGTTCCCTTGAGTGCCAGCCCACGAATCAGAAAGTCTAATCAGCCCCAGAGTCTGACACACTCGATAGTCCCTGTATTTTATTACTGCTATATTATAATATTTTCTATTTGAATTCTGTATTTTCTATTAAAAGAAGCGAGAAATAACAGAGGTAATCAAATGAGGGCAGTAAGAGGGGAGTTAAAGTAACTCCCCTAACTCCCCCAACCTGATGCTTTGGAATTCCCTTTCCAGTGCAAGAGCTGGCCTGAAAATACCTGGAGCTGGTACCTGGCATAGTGCAGCACTGCCACTCTCCTGGGGCTGGCTTGGAAGAGCTCAGCCTCGCTGGCTTGAGCAGGACCCAGCCCTGGTCTGTGGTTCTGCCTTGCAGCAGATGCTCAGTGAAATCCATGGGCAGGGCTTTGTTCACTGCCTGCCCTCCCCACTCCCCTCCTGTGCCTGTGCCAGCAACACCAGGTTCCTTGGTGCAGTGTGGGGATGGCAGAGGGCAGATGTTCTGCAGCTGCACTGTGGGGCAGTGCCAAGGCAGATTTCCCGGGAGAATCCTCTGCTGGTGCTGCCAACCTCTGGCTGTCCCTGGGGGGGTGATGCAGCATGGCTGGTGTGACATCAAAACAGCATCTGCTGACACTCTGAAACAGGAGATGCCTCTCTGTGCATCAGCCCACACTGATCTGTAAATTAGGCTGTGACAAAACAAATTAGGTTTCATTTTGCATAGCTGTCCAATGGCATTACTACATGTGCCGTTACCTAATTCTTTGAGTCAATAATTTGACTTTGCATGCTTGCACCTTATGAAATTGAGATAGTTCAATACCTGCGTGCAGTTGGTAAGAGTGGCACAGATGTATATAATATCAAACAATAGATGTCACTGTTATGCCAATAAAAATGGGTTATATTTGCAGTTATTGGTAGTTTCAACCTCCATTGCACAAAGCTGCTAACTCAAAAGAGTAAAGCCAGGGCACTCACTGACACACAAGGCTTTTCTAAACATGAATCCTGCACTTCTTTGTGTTTTTTCATCTATAAGTCTACATACAGAAACATTTAAATAAGGCAAAAGCCAGTTTAAATAAATTAAAAAATCTGTTTTGCTATGGCTTTATGCAAATTGGTCACACAAGAATAGCACCACTGTCCATAAGTGGGAGAAAAAGCAAAAGGGATGTTGGAAGCTTAACACAGGAAAAACCAGAGATGGAAACAGTTATGTTTAGACTTCTTTCCCTCAAAGAGATGGGCAATGTATTTATTCTTCTCTCCTTGGAATGATTATGTAGAGGATGACACATAAGAAGTGACCAAAAGGAAAGGATAGTTATAAGCACTGAGAGAAAAGTAATGAAAGAGAGGCATTACAGGCAACATCCCAGAGCAGTTAAAGAAGGGGACAGGGTGCAGGAGGATGGAATTAAATATCCAAGCAAATTTGGCTCGAAAGTTCTATTTAAAAATCCTTAGCACTGCTTGAAATGATGCAAAAATATGAAAACCAGGCTGTGAACAATATATTGAAGCTCCAGAGTAGCGTGGTCCCCTGTTGCTCAGCTGAAAGCAAGACCTGTGCAGAGCCAGTTTTGGGTGATGAGCAAAACCAGTGAAGTCTAACAAATGAGAATGAATTTAAACATCAATTTCAGGGTGAGACACGGAGGAAACCAGACAGGTTATTACACAGCAGCTGTTCACCAGCTACCACTCTACTCCTTAATATCAAGATCACAGTTCACACAGAGAAAACAAAACCTCTGTGCTCAGAGGTTGTAGGATCCCGCCTGCAGTCAGAACACAAGGCACAAAATTCTTCTTTGTGACCAACTGACTCAGTCAGAAAGGGTGGACAAGCATTTTGATGCATGGTACTGTCACCAGTCAGTGCCCAGGGGCAGGAGGTTCCTGATGTTCTGCATCTTACCATGAGTTTGGGAAACATAAATTGCTTCAAGCAAAACCTAAGTCTATAAAAAAAATGAAAGCCATATGGTAGATTTTCATTAAACCTCTTTCCTCCAAAATGTGAAGGAGACCAATTACCATTTCCTGATAGAGAGCACCTGAACCGCACACACAAATAGGGGTTATTGCAAATAAACCCACCAATGCTCTGGAAAAGATGCTGAACTTACACCATGCAGATTTGATCAGACCTGCTCAGTGAAACCCCAGTATTACAATGAGGGGGGCAATTCTTCCCTCCTGTCCAATGCTTGAGGGAATCACCAGGATTTTTCTATTTTGCAGGCAGAACTGTGCTTGCTTTGTAGAACATTGTGATGTAAATTTAAACATTTCAGTGTTTATTTAGCCAAGAACTGCAAGTTTTGCATGTAACCAGCATCCTTAAGTCTAAGATTTCCTCTTCACTGGAAGCCATGTCTCCTAATTTCACCTTCCAGCCTCTGGCTGAAGAAATGATTAGGAGGTCACAAGAAGAGTAACTCAATAAAAAAGTAGAAATGAGAGAAATCTTGAAGGAACAATCTGAGGAATAACAACACTGCTTTATCTCCTATTCCTTCTAGAGTAAAAGGAGTGGGTGAGGCAGGACACCAGGTGAATTGCTTAAAAACATGATGCCTTTCTACATGCCCCATGAGGTATTACCTGCTTCTGTAGAAAAATACAAGGAAAATTATAGAAATATCTCATAAATCATAGCTGAGGTGCATATTTCAAAGATTCATGGGAGTCTGGTACCAGGTAGGAAACGGGATGGTTTGCAATGTGATTCTGCCTGATAGCACAGAGGAATTTCAGCCAGTGGGAAATGTAGATATAAAAATCCAGTGTTTTACAGGTAGTTTTAAAGCAGTGAGATAAAGGATGCTCATGAACACCATGACATTGAAGATGCAAAATCTTAGCCTCTGTGAAAGCACAAATACTGATGTGCATCACTAAACATACGTTGCTGACTAAAGCTATTATTAGTGACAAGTCATTCTCTCCTCTGGAAAATCCCAGTTGCCTTGGGCTTTGTCTGAGCAGAAAGCAGAGCAAAAACTGAATAAAACCGTGTGAGTTAGCCTCATGTTAACAGGCTGAGCTGTAACACTCAGATAATAACAAAGCCAAAAATACAGGGCTAAATTCAGCTATAATTGATGCTGAATGGAGCAAATTGCACAGTGCTGTCACAGAGGCAGGACCAGAAGGTGTCTTGTTCTCTCAGACTGTCTTTGCAGGGTACAGAATATTTTGATCCATTCTTCACAGCTCCCTTTTTGACTGAAACCTCAGAACTGAGTTAGAAACTCCAGATGCTGCATTTTGGGAAGCTGGGGGCTGCAGGTGGGGTTGAAGCTCACTTATTTCACTGCCAGTTCTACCTCTGAACCCTCCTAGAACAGCTTGGGGCCACCTCCTACCAGAGCTGCTGTGTGCCCCAGGTGACTTCTTGCACCACATCAGGATGTGGCTTTTCTGGACCCCAAGAAAAGATATTGTTCCTCTGGACTGGCACAGAAACAAAGCCAAATAATGATGCCTTCAAATGGCCAACAAAGCCTCTGGTTATTAAAGGTGCTGGGGGAGCCCTGCACAGGTTTGATCTCAAGTGCCTGAACCAAGAAGGTTTAAGCAGAGCTGTAATGCCAAAGTCAAGCTTTCTAATGTTTTATTTCTGGTGCCAAAACTCACAAGATTAACCTTCTGTAAATACTTTTTTCAGCATTTAAATGCTTTTTGTAAGCATTTATATTATATCTTTCAAAGTTTTTTCTGCTACCAGGAAGTCTAAAAGATTAATCACTTTAGGTATAATTCTGACAATCGAACAGTTCTGGAAGTCACAAGGGGAATGAAAAAACCTGTACGTTGTGAGAGATGAGAGCTGGCACTGCTGGCAGAAATTTTGAAATGAAAGGTTCTAAGATACATGCAACAATATTGCAGCTGATTGTCTGGTGTGGAGTGTCACAGCCAGAAAGGCAGCTTGAATAGGAGTGGGAGATGGGAAAGCAAATGGGTGTGAGAGCAGAGGGCAAAGCAATTAAATGCTTCAAAATCGTTGTGGGTGAATCAATTTGACTTTTTCAGCTGTCACACATGTGATGGGTTGAACTGTCCTGCCTGCTGAAGGGAGCATATGGGCATTCCTCAGCTGAGGAAATTCAAGCCTTTGAGGACTACGTGGGGAGAACACGCAAAAGCTGGAACCAGCCATGAGGAAACCCAACAAGGAGTTCAATCAAGTTATGGATCCACTGCAGTGCTGCTCTGACAAAATTAAGTGGCAAACGGTAGAGGAGTGTGGAAAATATGAGTATATTTTACAGTCGAAACTGTTCCTAGGTCAGAGCTAGGAAGGCAGAAGCTTGAAAAATTAGACCAACGTTTATGTGTCTGTCTTTGCAATGGGAATTGCTCTGACTTTTTGAGTGTCTGTTCAGTCCTTATAAAACACTGAAGTCAAGCAGAGGCATCTGAAATGTGGATGTGTAAAGCTCCTAAGTAAAATATCTCACTAGCAATGAAGTCTGCCCCCTAGAAATGGCACAGGTTGGAAGAGAACAAATTTAAGTCCTTGAAGCATAACAGAACAGCAGTATTTATGGTTAATTATCAGCATTAAATGATTAGATCAACCAGGTTCTAATTTATACAGCCATTGCTTCTCTTGTTCATTCAGCTACAGTCAGTTATAAACAAAAACACATCCCATAAAAGGGTTTCAGTTGTTTAACAGGCTAAGTGAGTGGCTGACCTCACTTTAAGTAATTAGGGATCTTTACTTAATTGAACATTTATGGTCACCAGAGCGATGCAAACCTATACTGCAGCATTTTTTGGTGCTGGTTTCATTCCAAAGGCCAGTAAAAACTGGAGGGAATTTTGATCAAATCTCTGTAACTATATGAGTTGGGCTCTGTAGTCACATGTAAACATGGTTAAACTGCATTTCCAAACCTGAAATACAGAGGGCTGTTTATTCTGTGGCTACAAACACATGGAAACCAGGCAGAAATCATTTAAGTCCAGGTAATGGGAAGAAGGGGCCCTGCACTCTCTGTATACACAGGATTTGCATTCAGAAAGCAAAGGAAAATATGAAATTTAAGTTAATCGGAGAAGGAAAAGAGGTTAATCAACACTTTATGCAAGCATAAAAATTGAGGGGAAAAGCTAATTTAGTTAATTCCTTTTGCTTGTGCTGTGGAAGCAGTAGAGTGTGCTCACGAGTCACCTTCAGAGCTCAGCTGCCTGCACGGGTGAGCACCAACAGGGAGAGAATCAAAGTCATTTTCCTACTCCCTGCAAACCATCCCACCCCGGTATGACCTTGTTCCAGCTCTTTAACACTGTGTTTCCAGAATCGTGCCCAATTCAGTTAATTCACAGCCCTTTTTGCCAAAGCAGTTCGTGCCCATGGGTTACAGGTAACGCACGGCCACAGCAGGGGAAGAGCAGGAGCGCAGACAAAAGAGTGAATCTATCCATGAGAATCTATCTCACGCCTTGTGTGGAAAACACTTCCTACACCCAGAGAAAAGGGAGGCAGCTTGATAGTCCCAGGTAAGGGACTGAGACCCTCTGCTTGAATACGCCCCTGTGGTGCCCTGCTGCATCCAGCACTCCATACACCAGAATCCAAGAGAAACTCTAAGGAGCCTCAACCAAGTTTCTTTTCAGAAAAGAGAAAACCCACTCATGGAAAATCCCCTCTGTAAACAACATATTTTTATCTCAATCTGAAAAGTAGCACCTATGTCTCATTGTTTCTCTGAACACCACGAGCTGCTGAAGCTGGGACTGCCAAAGCAGATAAGATGCCAATGAATTAATGCTTGCAGAGTGCACTGGAGCTGAAAAGCACTGTGTATTATTACTAGGATATGACCAGCATTTAAACAATATTTGCTGTTTCATAACCGTCACTTAAAATAAATCTCTGGTTTGGTTCAAAGGCTGCTGAAGTCCTTTTGTTGTTTTCATCAGACTTCAGACCAGATATTTAAACATTTGCTGGCACAAACTGGTGTATGGGACCAACAGTTGAAATGTGAGGAAATGGAAGATGATTATAATCAGTTAATTAGATATGATTTATACAGTTTAACTTCATCCATTTCTTTGTTATCCTTTCAGTATTTTATGCTAATTAATTTCTAAATGGAATTGTAATCACAGATATATACTTGATGCTTTGACATCCCTGCAAAGAGCAGTTTCTGCAGCATTTCCCCTCGGGAATGATGTCCCAGTCTGGGCCATGCACTGATAAGCACTATCACATGTTGCTTTTTTGGATGCAGCTTTTCTGACCCTTTGATCTGGCAAATCTCTCATCAGGCCTCTGATACAGGGCACTGACTCCCTTGCTTCCCTCTGCAAAGCAGGCACATCCTCTCCCCATCAGCCAGGCAGTTGCCATCATCTTTAGTCTCATTTTTCTGAAGATAGGTTGCAGCATCCTTTAATGTCTCATGAGAACGTAGTTAAGAAAGAAGCAGAGAAGGAGAGAATAACGTGAGCTGATGCTGTAATAAAGCCATTGCTTATGCCATTACAAAATAACCCTCATTTCCTAAATGTATCTTGCTCAGAGATGACAGTGCTTTGCACTCCAACGCCTTTTTAAATCACTCCAAATGCCTCCTGCCCTGGAAAAACGACTTTGATTTTGGTGCTGTTTGACATAGCCCTGGAGGAGGCCCCATCTAGGGAGTTACAGAGGTGTGTGTGTGTGTGTGTGTGTGTGCATTTTACAGGCATGAGGGGAAAACCTACCTATATAAAGTGAGACACAATTTCTGTAAATTCTTGCCTTTTACTGTAGTTTGATCCTTACAACTGCCCAATATTCCTTTCTACAAGGAAAAATAACTGGAAACAACACTGTCATATTTTCCTACATGTCTAACACCCTACTTTCAAGTGCCAAGAAGTTTTTATTAATATCAGTCCCCTCCAGCCTGGTTTACCTGTCTGCAGTGGAGATGTCCATGCCTCAGTCATACCCAGCCAAATCAGTTAGGGAAAACTTGGTTTACATAATTATCTCTCTTGAGAAATGAATGGCCTGGCTTTGGGAGGACTGAATGTTGGCAGAGGTCTTGCCTGACTTGCTTCATGACACCTTCCACGCTCGTGGCTCCTTCCTCTGACAGCCCCATCATTTGGATCGTCTTCTCACACTCTTATCCTTTTCTTCCATTTCACAGGGTCATACAATTCACTCCCATAAATCTTGATAATCAAAGTTGCGGTCATAGAGGAAGATCTGGTTGTTCAGGTACCATGTGAGGTCCAGCTTCTGCCAAGCTTTGTACCCATCACCATGTCCTGGCAGGGTAGTGCCACTACACCCCAGTGCCCTCAGTGCTGGTCATGGATGTGCTTTGTGGGACCAGGTGAGGTCTGAGGGCAAAGACAAGGTGGAGATCCACCTGCTTGCCCTTGCTTTCTCAATGCCCTTCACTTTGGTGCTGGAAGAGCTTTCCTGGAGCTTCATCGCAGCTCCAGCTGGGTCTCTGTGCAGGTGCCCAGCTGGATGCACCCAAACTGCCCAGCTGTGCCCACAGCTGTGGGGTGGAGAATGGGGCTCACCCATGGGGCTCAACACTGCCTGCACCCAGCTCTGGGTCACTGTCATCAAACGATTGTGCAGAGGGCTTGGCTTCCAGGCTGAAAACAGCTGTGGTTTTAATCACAGCTGGAAGGAGCACATAAAGCTGCCATCACCTGAAAGGTCTCCTCAGCTCCAGCCTGGTGTGCAGCTGCTGGGACACATCGTGTCTAATTAGATCAGTCACATTGTGTTAAGGTAATGCCACTGACACAGGAATTTATAGCAGTGACACAAATACAGGGACTCAAGAGAGTGTTTTTGTCCTGCAGTGACCACACAAAAATGCTGAAAAAGCCACGTAGTTTTCACAAGCCTTAAATGTAAACTTTGAATTCTTATAAAAGGCTTTGCATGCCTTGAAATCCCATTTGGCTTAAAAGAAAAATGGAGTTGCAGTGGGTGTTTCTGTATCCACAAGGAAGAACTGAACATATTTTCTATAACTGGAACAGCTAATGATGTTTTTAATCCATTTCTGTAATGCTCTTCAGTCTGGTTGTCTAAATACAGAATTTCAAAGTACTGGCTGCAGAAATTTTTTTTAACATCTTGGCTTACATAAGTTTTTTGGTTCATTTTGGTGGTCAGATTCAGACCTCCAGAGGACTGCTATTTACAAAAATGTTCAAGTGCTACAAAAGCTCTAGAAGAATGCTTGCAGAAGCAGTGGTGTACTTACATAAAATTGAAGCAAAGAAAACCAGTTCAGAAAGTTTATTTTAGAAGGTAATTATTTATCTCTATTTGCCTTTTGTCTGCTAACTTAAAGCAGGCAGTCTGAGATTACCAAAACTTAAAAATACAGAAAATCTCAGGTGTCCTTTTTTACCAACCCTCCTGTGGGACACAAACCACTAAAGTAAGTGTGTAACATTTCTTGAAGGTGAGAAATTAATATTCATATTTTCTGCCTGGAAATGGAAGCACTATGACCACAATTGCTTTCAACTCCTTGTGCTTGACTAAGGCCTCATGTCTTGAAATGAGCATTCCAAAAAGTTTTGCATGAAGAAAATATATGAGGAGAAAGAGAGATCCAGTTCCTGGGTGCCCATCAGGAAATGCCAGCCTGGATGTGGAGCAGTCAATCTTGTTGCAAATCTAGGGATAGGGATCTATCTTTTTGGATAGATTTTGGAGCTAGACCCTACCATGTACACAGCCAGATAAGCCTGAAGGAACAGAGAGCACCAGGGACATAGGACAGAGCAAAGCTTGTTCAGCTTCCCAAGGCAACCTTGTCTCTCCCAGCAGAGATTCTTGCCTGAATTCTTTTGTCAGGTGCAGAGGTCAGAAGCCAGCAGTGCCCGTGTCCCACGAGCCGGCTGGGACCAAATCAATCCTCGTGGCAAGCTGCATTTTCTATTTAATGTTTGGAGACCTTTTCACAATCTCAGACGGGCATCAGAGTTCAGTCAAGCCCCTGCTCGAGGAATGTGACACTCGTTCTTGGGCAGCTTGGCAATATTTCCCCATCTGATGCTCCTGCAGGATACATATGCTGCAACATGTGCTCGAGCAACGCCGCTCTCGTCCCCACCAAGCTGTGGAAGCAGTTGCTCATCTTGGATTTAATTAGTGATATCCCTGTAAAGAGAAGAATGATTCAATTCCACAAAAGCATTGAAATAGACCCAAAGAAGTGTAACAGAAATCTAATTTGGGAAGTGTTTGGGGAAGGGTGGCTCCTTAAAGGAGCCAAACCAACTGGGGGCTGTTGCTGAATTTCAGTTGGATCAAGATTCATCTTCATCTTCATAATAAACATTTTCAGCCCAAATAAATATACCAAATAAATACAGGAAAACTAGGGACTTCCAAGTATGCTCAGCTGTACATTTCCTGTATAGAATCATGAAATTGTTTGGGTGGGAAGGACCTTAAATATCACCCAGTTTCCCTCCCCTGCCATGGGCAGGACACCCTCCACCAGACAAGGTCGTTCAGAGCTCCATCCAACCTTACACACTGCCAGGGTTGGGACACCCACAATTTCTCTGGGCAACCTGTACCTGGTAATAAACCTCAGTGTGGGGCCAGGACCATTTTGGATCTATGGTGATGAATTTAGCAAATAAGATGACCACACTTCAAACCCTCTGATCGAAAAAAGGACACGAAGATGCCAGTATTTCTTCTGGCTGGACAATATGCTGAGAGAACTACAAGATAAAATTGCTACATATTGTTTTATTTACAAAGCCTGCAAGTTGCCAGTGGTTTAACTTGCCAAAAAATAAACCCAGAAAATGGGAGCAATTTTTTCACCTTCTTGACAGAAACGGTCTGTAGAACATAAGCTTCCAAATATGTGCTTTAAATATGAATTTCCCATGAGACAAAACATTTCAAATGCACTCGTATTTAAACATTTTAACCAATTTAAAATGACCCGTTATTCCCCTTTGTTTTTCTAATGTAATAACTTCTTGCTATTTAAGATTGCAGGACCCTTAGCTGAGGTGTGGCCTCAGCTCTGCCTGATTACTTGCCCTTGCATCTTTAAACAGTATTTGCTGTTATGGAATTCTAATAAGACACCTGAGCCTGTGAGTGGTAGTGCAGCAGTTCCCACTGGCTGCATTCCACAGCTCCCAGCCTTCAGCCTTGCTGCAGCTCCTGAAGGATTTCACTGAGCCACTCCCAGCAGTGCCTTGCTGCTCACTCCTTGTGTGGGCATCTATTTGCTGCAGTCATCCTGTATGATTCTGTACACAGAACTAGTATTTATGGCACTGCCTCCTTTATAAAGAATGTGCTTTTTAAATGGGGAAAGACAGTACTCAGTTTGAGATTATGTATTTTAAACTCTGAGAATGTCAATAGTTTTGATGGCTGTGAATTTATTTACAAGCGGCTTGTATCACGGGTGGGGAAAACGGGATGTTGAATCAACACCATGATCAATTAACCTGTACTTTAAAACAGAAGTGCAAAATGCTCTTCATAAAGGACAAGGGCTCCTGCATGCACCCAGAGGGAGTTGCTGAAATCCCTGGCAAATGTGGACTGGCTCTGGCCTGTCCCTAATCTGAGCCAAGGATACCCACGTCCTCTGAGCATCACCCTGGGAGACAAAAGAAGAGCAACTTCCCATGTTAGCCCAAATTCATGTAGAGACCAAAGACCCTTCCAGTTCATTCCAAGCATCATTTTAAACCTACCCTCAAGAGGATGTCTTGATGATAATTTCATCTGGGATTCAGACTCCAAGTAGAAAATTAAGATGAAATTACTGCCCCAGTAAATGGAAGAGCAAGATGTAGCTGGACAGAGCCGGCTGAGTCATTATGGTGGTACCAGGGAGTTTTTCTGTAATATATCACAGAGTTTATGCTGGATTGCAGCTGAAGAATTGTCAAAAGGAAATTTTGATGCAGACCCAGATGCTGCATTTAGTCAAGATTCATGTCCATGGATATTTTTAGGGATGGTTATTTATTGACCACCATAAAGGTTGCATCTAAAGATGTCAGGTTAAAATCAGGACTCTGTTGTGCTGAACAGCATGTAAATATTCCTAGAACAGGACATTTTCTTGGGTGAGTTTTCTGTTTGGGTGATTGCAATTAGATAGTGGGAAGGGAAGGGAAGGGAAGGGAAGGGAAGGGAAGGGAAGGGAAGGGAAGGGAAGGGAAGGGAAGGGAAGGGAAGGGAAGGGAAGGGAAGGGAAGGGAAGGGAAGGGAAGGGAATGAACAATATCTCCAGAGACAGAAGAGGACCAGCCTTTTTCCAGAGCCTTTTGTCTATCTACAAACAAACTCTGAAACAAATGCTAAGACATACTGTGCAACATCTTAAAACCTGCTGACTTATCCAAGTAATTTGAAAACTTACATGAGATTTGTTTTTTGTTTGCACTTTTAAAAATACCACCATATTAAGGAAGAAAATACAGGATTTGCCATCATGCTATGAGTCATCAGAGAATAAACACAACGCGAAAAGATGTAACATGTGGTCTGTTAAAAGAAGATGCTTTACTATCACAGGATGTAAAAAAGAAATAAAATTCCCACATTTCTTCTGTTGCTTTTCCCCTGCCACCCAGCCAACTGTCAGCTTGTTCTACTTGCAGAAAACTGTGACTGCAACCCACAACATTAATACCACCAGTCCTTGCTGCCTTGCTGCCAGCACTGGGATGGGATGTGGCAACAGCAAACAGCAGTTTGCATTTCACACTCCAGGGGACAGGAAGGGATGCACAGCTCTGCCCACATGCACACTCTTTGCAAGACCAGGATCCTAAACACAATTGGTAAAAATAAAAAAGCAAAACCAAACAAAACCCCAACAAAACCAAAAACTAACAATATAAAACCATCAAAACCCTAAACCAAACCGACAAAAAAAACCCCCAAAAAACAACAAACAAACAAACAAACAAACAAACAAACAAAAAAACCTCAAAAAACAAATAACAAAAAACTCCGAAACAAAACAGACCATAAACCCTCCAAACAAACCACATGCCTCGATAAGGAAAACAATTGCTGCTCTGGAATTAGGAAAGCACAGATAAGTTCTCCCATCTGAGGGGCTGAGAGAACTGCGATGTTGTGTAGAGAAGTGGGACCACTGCCAATTCCACAGACACCTCGTAGAGCTAAACTGTGCTTCTCTAGGCAATGGAAACAACTTCCACTCATATTATGAAGCTATAAAAAACAAAGCAAAAATAATTATTGGTGTTGTTATAAAAGAGGATAAATGCCAGCAATCTTAATGAAAGTCAGGGATTATGAGTTGCCAAAAAAAAACCCCAAAATTAAAAATATGTAAACAGTATATTCTTCTCTCAATGTTTGAATGAGGAACAGTCAATTTTTAGAATTGTGTTTTTACCAGTCTCTTCCTGGCAGAAAGCAGTATTTAAAATTAGTGTAACTAATCTGAAAAATCAGGGAGTGAATAGTGCTAATTCCTACAAGTTTAGTTAGATCTAGTTCATTTCATAGTTAGAAACATTCTGTTAATGTTTAATACATGGAGAAGGCTTTTAGTAAGAAACTCTAATTATGGAGTCTTTCTGACTACCCTCTTCTGATTGAGCATGTAAACAGAGCTGTTCTTAACTGCTTCTAGATCCCTCTTACAAAACCTTGACTGGCAAAACTGCAGAGCTGTGCAGTCACGTAATTGTTTTAAATCTTACCATTTCAAAGGACTTAATTAAAATCTGATCCTACTCTTAGGGCCATGCAGACATAACTGGGTTTTATCTCTGAGCAGGCTCCACAGCTCTGAACCCTCTCTGCAGTCAGGTAGCAGCAGCCAGCACTGAGCTCCATGCTCTCTGAAGCTGTGCAGGGAACACAAAGTGTGTGGTTCTGAAAGCCACGTTGGCTTTCTGAGTGCCCACACTCAGGGATTTTAAGTGACTTGCTTTAGATTTTGAAGTTTGAAGCCTGAGATAGGGAATAATTTTTGAAAAAAAAAAAAAACAACAAAAACTTGCTGAAAGGTATTATTATCCTCTCCTGGTCTGCACAAATGGGGGCTTGCTTTCCATTTACCTGCTTGCCACTACAATGACTGATTTCAGTGCTTTATGAACAGCATATGCAGGTTCTTCTACGTTTAGATAGCAGATTACAAGGACTATCAGCCCTCATACTCCTGCATTCAATATTAACACTGTTTGGAATTAAGCTGCTTCTTCCATGGACTAGTATTCTGTAAATATATGTTGGGGGTTAGGTTTCTTTCCTTTTGTTCCTTTTTGCTTACAGAATTTCTTCCCATAAATTGCTCGGAAACACTAACAGCTGGGTTCTTAGGAAAACAAAAGAAGTGGCCAAGCCTCAGGGGAGGAGGGACAGATATCTGTCTTTCAAACCAAGATAGAATATTAGTAGTAATTCCAACATGCAGAAGGGATGGATCCAACCTGTCAGGTATAGTTTAGAAATGGTTTTGGCTGGTTAAGTTTATTTCCTCTGCCAGGCTGAGGATGTCATATTTGGGGATAAATAGTCTCAAAAGCTTATGAGGATCTGAATTAAAGCTCACCCAAGAGACTGTTGAGTTCTCTTTTTGCTGCTTTCTCAGTAGGGATAGCATGGTCTAGAAATTTTGGGAAGATGCATGGGAAAGGAGTAATATTTTGAGTTTGAGGTTTAATTCCAACAAAGCAAAACTATGAGCTCAGGACAGGTAGTTCATGTCCCTACCCATCTTATGCAAATCATAGAAAAATCATCTTGGCATCTCTCATGGCCTTCAAAAAGCTTAATTTTTTAAAAAGGGCTATATTTGTGCTCAATATTAAAACAGTCTCATGTGAAGTAGTTATTCTGTAAGTGTTAGGTCATGCTAAAAAAACCCGACTCTAAAAATATTACAGATATTTAGAATATGTTGTGTCCTATGAGGGAAGTGTGTCTGGAGAAGCAGCTTTGGTATCTAACCTTGTGCTGGCTGTCAGGTCTCTTTCACTCCATGAAATGTGTCCCTGGCTCCAGTGCCCTGGCAGTGCTCATCAGTTAGTTTGTTCCAGAACTAACAAACAGCAATTTAGACCCTGACAGTGTGCCTGTGTTCATACAGCCTCCCTGAGAAATCACAGGTTCTGCCATTGGATTTCATAGTCAGAGACAAAATGTCTAAATATTACCTCTGGTTTACAATGTGCTGTCTCTGCTCTTGCTCTCCATGACAGCTCATCCAGGAAAACTGTAATGACCTTCAGTTCTGCACAGCATTCAAGAGATTTAAAGAAATAGAAGTGAAGCCTTCCCAATTAGGTGTTGCTCTGAAAGACAAGAAACTGCCCTGACAAAATGCTAATGTCTTGTGGTCAATGCGAGTGGTGACTCCCAGCTACATGGATGCCAAATTCCAAGCCAGTCGCACAACGACTGATAAGGACCTAAATTCTGATACCTTCCTGGCTTGAAGTGGTGATTTATTCTGAAGAGCCCTTCTGCAGTGGCAGACTGCAGGGCTGTGCTCTCCCACGGGTGAGCAGTGACTGCCACCAGCCTCACCTTGCCCTGACATCTCCGAGGGGCTGTGCTGACTGCAGCTGGCCCCACTGGACCAGCTGGAACACCTCTGGACCAGCTGAGTGCTGACTGGAAAGGAATTTACAGCCAGCCTGGGAGAACCCAGCAATGTGAGGGTCTAGCATCTCCTGCGAGTGCTCACAGACAGAACAGAACAGTGATTTGGCTACCAACAGGGCAGCCCAGTAGGATTTACCAAAAAATCCCCTGCTGGAAATCCATGCATGGTGGGTGCTTGGAAATCAGTGCCTGGTGGGTGCATTTTAGACATTTGGCATTTCTTATTCACTACTCACCTACATCTTAGCAGTTTGAGCAGCAGGTTTACAAATGGACTTAGCACCTAAAATCCCCTTAAAACAATGAGAAATGAAAGAGCACAGCCCTTTTTCTTAGGACGTGACACCACATTGTCAGGGCAGGCTGTTGGGATTGCAGGTGTCCTGTAGCAGCAGTGCAGTAGCTGTAAGATAATTCCAACAGAAGGAAGAGTGGTTTCATGGTAAAGCCACCATGTTCTCTGCAAGAGTGCAGCAGAGAACTCATTTCAGAGCTACAGTTCCAAAATACTTGCACGAGTGTTTTAAAATTTTCTAAATTATTGCTAAGAGTTGCATACTGGGCAATACATTAATTTGTTCTCGTGCTCCTCTTCCCTCCCTCCCTTTTATGTTTATGTATCTGCTGGCAACACCACCTCATCCATAATGCAGTGCAATAAATGGCACATGGAGAGGCTGAGCAGCCTTGCCCGTGTGGAAATAGCAAGAGAATCCATTACTCACAACATCTCCTTCCAGCACAATTCAGGTCTGACAAACATGAAACAATCTGAACTGACTGGAGCATGCAGGGCTTCCTTTGAGTGCCTTTTAGGAAGCTCATCATGGCACCATTCATCAAAAAAGGCTGGGCAGAATTAATGATTTCCATGAGGTAAATGGCTGCGTGCTGAGATGGAGTTGAGGTGCACCATTAAGAGGGTGTTTGTTCACCAGCTCAGCATTTGTCTTGTTGGATTGTTTTAAAACTCAGCCTCAAACACTTTGTGCTCTGTGTGTGGTTCTGGCTGGGTGCATGGGCCTTAAAGTTACCATTTCATTACAATTTAAAACACAGCTTTTCCTTCTCTGAGGTGGCCCAGCCCAGTTTTTTTGTTTGTTTGTTTCTTTTTTGTACTTCCTTTGCATAATTGCAGAGCAAGTCCATTTTTGGTTAAAACAGATATCTTATTTTAGAGGATTTAAAACAATCAGTGTTAGACCATGGTATGTCTAATGCAAAGCATTTTTTCTCCCCCATCAGCATAAGGTCACTAGTCACTGTATTAAAACCAGGTTATCGATAAAAGTTAATTTATTATAATTTGTTACCTTTAAATAAAATCTTCCTTCCATTCCCACTGACTAAAGAATAGACACAGCACAGGAAGGAGTGGTTCATGTTCTAGCCTACCACAGTTTGTTTGCAGCAGTGCAACATGAATTACACTGCTTTGAGCACTGCACAATGATAACAGAGTACTTTTCCCTTCAGCTGTGATTAACCCTCTGGGGGTGCTCTGCACATCCACACTGAGGTAGCAATGCAAGTGGAACTCCATCCCCTGGGCAGTCCCAGGGAGTGCTGCTGGGAACCCCAATGAGTTGTTTCAGGAGACTCACAGAAGCAAAGATTCCAGTGAAAAACCCTGAATTTCCTTTTGTAATTTTCCCTTTTTAAATTTGGGACATAAAAGATTTCCCCTCAAAACTGAAAATGGCGCAATCAGTTCTGATCAAGGGGTATTTCCCAAAACTGCTGCCCTGAGTTTCAGAGCTGCAAGGACACGTCCTCTGACAAACACACCCCACTGCTCATGGTGGGCTTGTTGGCATTTCAGAGTTTCTCTTCGTTCCTACCTATCAGACTACAAGAGGAGCTGGAGATGCTTTAGGAGTCAGAAAAAATCTTCTCACCCTGTGCCAAGCATCAGCCAATCCACAGACAGGTGGGTCTAGATGGGTCAGAGGAGATGAAAGCAGAGAAGGAGGAAAACTTCATGGGCTGAAGTGGTGGGGTTGATTCTGTTTTCTGCTTGCATTTAACTCTGAATATGCTGATCTGTTCTAGGGAATCAGCCCCTGCCCTGTTTGTGGGAATGTCTACCAGGTAGCACAGAGGAGTGGAGTAACAAAGTGCCACATGCATGACAAAGCCTGGCCTTCCAGTAAAGGGTTCTCTACTAAATGACAAATAAAGGGTTGTCTCCCTGGAGAAGTAGCCCCTTTGCATCAGTATTAATAGCTTTTCAAGTTATTAACTTTTTAATTAACACTGAAAGATTTGAAAGCACCTAACTGCATTGTAGAGTAGTTGTATTAACAAATTGCAGACATGAAAATTAAAATTCAGTTGCTCTAATATTCTATTTAGGAACGTGCAAACAGAGTTGGTGTTGTGCTAATAAATGATTCTCAGATGTTATGTTTACAAATGAAAAGAGAAAATGTACCTTTATTGTATTCCTTTAAGTGCTTCTTCCCTCATTAGGAATTAATCAGAAAATACAAGCAGCACTCCAAGCTTTGGAGATATCCCTTCTTTACCTTCACTTCTAGTTGTAACAGTTCCCTAAGTTAAAACTGTGTACATATTAGGGTAGCAGCTTTACACCAGTGTTCTGGATAGAGTCAGCTTCATTTCCTCTCCCTTTTTCTCCCTTCTCTATTGATAAATTCTGGGACACACACATGCACCAGGAAGGGATTGGAAGACTGTAACATTAGGTGTCAGTTTATGCACATTCAGAAACAACTTCTTCTAGCCAGCTAAATCCACAAATTTGCCTTCTCATATAAAAATTCCACCCAAGGCAAGAAGGCATTTGACAATCCCTGTGAATAAGATGCCAACGCACAGGTGCAGCATTTCCAAACAGGACCTACCACACTTCCCCAGCTTTGCAAATGAGGCAGTTTAGGGTTTGAAAGAAGGGGAACAAGGGGGAGAACAGCCTGGCTGATGAATCAGATGGAAACCAAACCTCCAGGTGAGACACTGGGGAAGGGGTGCCAGGACAGCTCCACACAAGGAGCCACTTGATTTAATACCAACCTGATGGTTTGTGATAAATGTGTGGGCAGTGTGTGGCATCCAACTGCTCCATGGCAGTAACCATGAGCCACCTTGCAGAGTCCAAAAAATGCTTATCTATCACTAATATCTGACATAAGGCTGACTAATGAGCTGCTGTTAAAAGTTTCCAAGACCTACATAGCTTTGTGAGAAGACTCCTGCCTTAAGGAAAGTCTCATAACTTCATTAAAGTTATGCCTAGGTTACTTTAGTGTAACAGCCAGACACACATTCAGTCATATAATCCAAATTTCTAACTAAATCTTTCCATATTGAAGTGACTGAAAATCCCCACTGAAGCAGCTAACACTGCTTCAAGTGTCTCCAAATCATCTGTTGGTTTATTTTGTCTCACACATAATGGAAGTAACAGGCTGAAGATTATGTTGTAACCAGATTACTTGAAGATTTATTATTAATTATTGCATAAAGAGACAGTGATATGTGCAGTTGGGATTAAAGCACAGTGGGGAGAGGGAATGCCAGGCTGAAGTATTTCACAGTACAAATCCATCAGCATTTGAACTGGCATAAGGACCCAACACAGAGCTTCTGGTTTAGAAATTACTTTTATCTGCATCTTGGGAAGCTGACTTTGTCAAGTGATGTCATTTGACACTTTGTGTCCCCTTTGGAATTAGTGAGGCATTATTTATGATCTCCACACACATATAAAATGCATGACACCACCCCCTAATTCGTGCCCAGTTCTTGCTGTTGGAAATGTCCACTGTGGAGCAGCAGAAGGAAGAGCCTGGGCAAAGCCTCATTGCTCTGCGTCCATCAGCAGCTGGGATAAAGGATGTCACTGTTATGTCCCTTATGAGATTGGCTGCTGCTCCTGTACCTGGCCTGATGCCTTCCCTGGACAAGCAGCTCAGGACTGAGCAGCAGACAAGCCTGGAGGCAAAACCATGGCCAAACGGACTCATAAAAATTGGTGGTTCTGGGCCTGTTTCTCTGAGCATCAGAGTTCAGTCCTCTGCCATTCAGCTCTGTAAAATCCAGGGGGAAAACCCCACATGCATAACCTTTTGAGGACCAGGTCAGGGAACATTTGGAGGGCAGTGGAAGGAAATCAGAAATTCAGAATTACCCTTCTTAAACATTAATAATCTGACTAAAACAGCTCCCTTTGATTTTAGTGTTGCACTCACAAAGCCTTTGCAGTACCCACTCAGTTTGGGTGAGAGGTCTGTGTTTATCCATAAAAGCTGATTTATGGGATAAATTGTGCATGGGGAACAACCTGTGTGAGTTCAAGTTCCAACAAAGGCACAGGCTTGGCCATGCTCTGATGCCAGAGAAGACAGCACCTGGAAATCACTGAACATCAGGATTCTGTAGCTGCTGGAACTCCAGAAATGCCTTGTATCAAGTGCTGCCAGCCCAGCAGATTTGTCCTGTGTGCACTGGGGGAAAAGAGCAGCACACAATTTTTTTAATTTCAGTTTCATTGTTGTGTAATAACATGGGACTGAGCAGAACAAATAAAACCACCCTGCTGCTGTGGACTCTGGGAGCTCCCAGCCTCCTGGACCCTTCTCACTAGCAGACACTCCTGTGAGCAACCTGTTGATTCCTAGGATTTATTTTTTTTTTTTTAGACACAAATCCTGCTGTATTTTTATAAATTTGAGCAACTGTGTCCAGCTTCTGGAAAAGATGTTTTTAATGGTGTGGTTAAACAAGGTCTATAAAAATGCAAACAAAAGAAACAAGCACTTCAGAGAAACACTTGCCAATTCTAACTGCATTGTTTTCCAAGGAATTACAGCAAGGATTAATTTATTTGTATAACACATCCAGAAAACATCAACATGCTGCCCAGCAAGTTTTGGCAGGATGCAGTTTTGAAGAAATGGAAAACCCAGTTGGAGAAGGTCCTGAGCAATCTGCTCCAGGTGAGCCTGCTCTCAGCAGGGACTGGGCAGCTCAGTCTCCAGATCCAGCCTCAGCCACTCTGGGACTCTGTGGACATTCCTTCTTTGGAGATGCAATAGAAAATTTATAAAGACACATGGCCAAAATCAGACCAACTGTGGCTGCTGACAGCAGTGGTGACCCCTCTCCATCTGAGCCCACATCAGACACTCACTGCCTCTAACCCTCACCTGGAGAGTCCTCTCCTGTCACAACCCAATGACCAAAAGAAGAAAGTCACTCTTGTTGACATCAGCTTCACCATAAATGATAGGGACATCTGTGACAGCTGTGACTGTGCTGTCCCTATTCCCTGCTCCTAAAGCCCATGGATGGCCCTGTTTCTAACCCTTACTCCTGCTGTACATCATATTCTAGTGATATATATTTCATTATCCAGAAATATTTTATTCTTTTTCTGTTCCTTCAGGTCTAAGATGATACAGGAATTAACTGAGCCCTTGAGTTACTGCTACATCAAAAATTCAGCTTGACCAGAAGCCATTAGAGCAGTGATTTCCATCCAACCTGGAAAAAGCTGAAGTCATTCACCTGTAGCAGTCTTAGTCTACATTTAAGATACTTTAACAATTCTGAGGAAAGCATGGCTGTGAATGAATATTAATTATGTCTGAGATCTTGGTATTTAAAATATCACATCAGCACTTCCCTTCCCTTACAGAATCAGTCGATTCATTAGAGGGTTTTTATGTCCTCTTTAAATGACTGGAATTAGTCATTGATGTAGGCATGATACCAGACTTCCTGGGTTTATGTTCTCATTAGGAACAATCAATCCTGATCATTCCACTGGGAGGGTGATCCATGTGCTGAGCAGCACACAACGTGCAGTGCCACTTCCTGGGGACCTGATCAAGACTGTTTCAATCACTTTCCTTTTCCCACATCCCAAGTTCCTTCTTTCAACCCACACCCTTCACTTTACTGGCAGAATCATAAGCTCCATCCTCGAATAAAGCTCAACTCACTGCTGGTGAGAGTCATTAGTGCCCATTTAGAATTCAGAGGGTTGGCAGGTAACAGGCACACAATGAAGACTTTCATTCTTAACAAGTGAAATTCAAGCAAAACAGATTAAAAATAACAAACAAGTAAAAAAGACAGCTGTGAACTCTGCTCAAGAGCCCATCCACCCCCAAACACATGACCAGCAGTGGTTGAAATCAGTTGTGAAATGTTTCCCCTTTTCCCTGAGTGCTATCTTATCTGCTCCTAATTATTACAGTTAAATGTAGAAAAGTTTTAACAGTCAGCTTTAAACATCCTTTTAAAGATAACTTGAGGGAGCTGAGATCAGGAAAATAATTAAATAAGCTTTCTTTCTTTTTCAATCTGCATTGCCTCTCCACCCAGTGCCCTGGCCTTTCATCCTCCTCTGTGGCTGTTCAAGAAGGTTCATTAACAGGCATCTTCAGAAAGAATAAGAAAAAAGGATGGGAAATACGATTTCTGGCAGGTTGAAATGCATCTCTATGGCTGGCCAGGCATTCAGGAGGAAAGGGAGTCTGACAAGATTGGGATTTCTGTGCTGTTCATGAAGGATAACTATTTTGAAGGTGTTTTGTTTGTAGTTAATTCAAAAGCTGATGCAAAGACTTGTTCAGGATACTCTCTTTGATAATTATGTGACAGAAATTTGCAAATAAGAGCTGGCACTTGCCTTCCTGATGAGAAGGCTCCCAAATTATACACAATTACATCAAGGACTGGTTGAGTCAGTCCCTGGTTTCTCTCTCCTGGCACATGTGGAACTCAATCCCCAGGCTGCACTGTAAACCAGTTAAAATAAATGGTATTACAACTCTTAAACATCTGTATGGGTTTATGAGTAAAGGAACTCAGGTTCAGTTCACTAATGCCAGCAAAACAATATTTTAATCTTCTTTCTTTGCATCTTTCTTTTTAAAGAAAAGGAAAAAAAAACTAAAATGAAGAAGATCTGCAGGTCTGTTTCCTCTGCCGTGACACTCAGCTCTCACCAGCCCCTCTGTGCATCCTTCTCCTTCAGCATTCCCAGTATTTCATTTTGTTCACTCATTTTTACAAGGCCTTTCTCATGTGAACCCAATGGAATGATTTCCTCCTTAATATTTTTTCCAGCACATGCACCAGGAGGAGTCAAAAGCAGTCTTGTCTTTCCACAGGACAGCCACATTCCACTCCTTTATCCTTCAGCAAAACAAATAATCCAAGAGGGAAAGGAAACACCACAGTCAGGAGAGGAGAGACACAGCAAAAGTCAGAAAATTCACAGGGACACATACATGGTCACATATGAAAAAAGTTAATATATAATGGCTGAAAATAGGCTGTCATTGAGCACAAGGACTTTTCACTCCTTTTGCATGGTCACAGACCAGAAATTCCCATGTCAGCCTTCAAAGGATGCAATTAAATGTCACCATGCTATCAGGTGACAGCACACACCCCTGGGCCAGGAAGGGATGGAAGTACCGTGAAAGATTCAAGAAGAATCATCACAATTTTAACTGACATTTGTGTTGGTAGCAGGAGCTAGGTTCCAAACAGGAATATTCACTGAAAATTGCAAAACTCAATTAGCAGTCATATTGGTTGGCATTTGGGTTGCCATCCTGCTGTCCACCAGTGAAACCAGAAGGATTGAGAAGAGCTCAAGTTGTTATGTGTGCAGGGGACAAACATCCTAAAGGTTCCTGCTGGCACTGCAATCTTTAGGATGGCAATGTTTTTACCAAAACCAACTGTGTTTTCACCCAAACAGTGTGAAAAGCAGCCTCAGAATATCTGCTTACCCTGCCAATTAGGGAGAAAGTAGGTATGAGGCAGAAAATATTGTTTGGATCATGCTCTGCCTGACCTTTTAAGGTCGTCTGCATTCTTATTTTCAACTTCTTGGATTTGCACAGATTAATATATTTATCTTAGCTAGAAACAGAAACAAAACCAAATTCATAAATTCAGATTTATTTTCCCTGACTGCCTCTGAAAGTAGAACATTTACTATTTCACTCATGTCACTTAATACCTGTCTAACAAATGCATTTGTAGGAGAAAACACATGCACATAAATAAATAAAACTTTATTCCTTTGGGCCACCACGTGGGTCCTGATTTGGGACAACAATTTGTTCTGCTAAGAATATTTAGGGTGTGGACACAGATCAAACCATATCATGGTCCTCAAAAAAAAAATATTTACTTTAGCAAGATTACAAAAGGATCATATAAATAGATTGAAGAAGTCTGAGATAAAATTCTCATTACAATGATCAGCAGTCACTCATGACTTCTCACTGCATCAAATGCTAGTTTTCTTTCAGTGGACACAATTCTTTTATTTCACCCCAGTTTCTTTAATTACTAAAATCTTCTAGGAAGAGATCTTCCGGAATTTCTAACCCAGATTTCCTGGTAGCAGCAGTTGTGTTTGGAATCACATAACATTAGCCAAATACAAGGAAAATGCCATCATTTCCATTCTAATCAAAACAGATTTTAAGCTGTCCCTTCTGGAAAAAACAATCCCAATGCAATATATGCACTAGACTGTATGCTTTAGGTCAGTGATGGAAAGGGCACCCAGGGTGACTCAGAATATTTTTTTTTTTTATTTAACTGCTAGAGAAGTGCATTTTCAGCTAGGCTCTTCTAGATTTACTCTGTTTAACTTCCACGCCTGTCCAAATACTTGTACCCACGATGAGACTGTTCTTCCCCATCCTAAACCAGCTCATCTACTCAGAATTTTTAAAGCAGGGAGAAAACAGCCTCACCTGCCACAGTGGGGTCCTGTATCATTGCCAGCTACTCTCATGTGCCAGATAATACACATTTAATAGGTATTAAACACATGGAAGCAGAGAAACTTAATTAACTCTCCCTAAAACTGTAGGGTGCCTGCTGTAATTTAGGCCTCTGAGGTGCTACTAAAATAATAACTACATACGTGCAGAGGAAAGCATTTAGGTGGGAATGAATGAATGAAAGGAGATATACAGACACAGGAAATAAGATAATTAATCACTAATTCAATCACATGGTGAAATAGTGGCTTTGTCACCACAGCTGCTGAAAGGATGGCAATGCCTTTACTGGCATGCACAGTCTCCTGTCATCTGGGCAATTGGTGATTGCTCCATCCCTGGGTATCAGAGCTCCAGGGAATGCCTGATGCTTGTCCCCAGTGAGGGGGGAGCCAGGGAGCAGAAAATCAGAGCTTCAAGGATACAGACACAAGAATGTCCCAGGCTCTACCACGGGAGCGCAGGAAAACCAAACAGAGTACGTCTGTCACTGATGTGGAGGAGTGATCCACAGTGTGGTCCCCAGAGAAACTGCACCTCTGTTCAAAGGGAAGACATTCCTGAGACGTGCCACAGGCAGCTGAGAATCCCAGACTCTGCCATTTCCCCCCAGCACTGTCACAGAGCCTAAGCCATGACTTCTGGTATGAGTTATGGAAAAGTCAAGGCCCGAGGTTGTCATGACCAAAATCCATCCACCTTTGAGTCTTCATATTTTAAGAAACAAGTAAAACCTAAATACTGGGGATGAACTCTGAATCTGAGCTTTAAGACGGGGAAAGGGAAAAGGCTTTGTTAGCTTGCATAGCACATGTTATCAACAGAGCAGGTGGATTAGTACTGATAGAAGTTCGGAGTCTGACTCTGACAAACCAGAGAGCAGCAGTGCAGATTCACAGATTCACTGCCAGGGTAAAGAACATTCATGGGCTGAAGAAGCAGCGTGCCCTGGGCTCACAGCAAAGGATGCTGTGCACAGCAGCCCCAGGGCTGCAGGGTCCAAGCACTCACTCATCCTTTGGAATCACACACGGGAGCTACACTCCAGTCTAAACAGAACATTAGCTGGGCTTTGGACAAAAAATGACTGCTGTGTTGGGGTTTTTCCTTCATTTTTATAAAAGATGTGGGAGATTTGTGAAGTAAATTTTCACGTGTGACCATTTGAAAATTCTGTAGGCAGAGACTCAGGCACTGGATCCAACCTACAAACAAAAAGGTAATGTGGCCAATTAATTTCATTGTTTTGTAGCAAAGTACACTTAAAGATGGGAGTAATCTGGTACCCTGGCTAGTGTGACTAAATCTGTGCCAACATTTGTTTCTGTGGACACAATCCTCTGTTGCCTGTTTTACAGTTATTTCCTGTACGTCTGCCGCTTTCTTAGCACTTTTTGATTAAAAGTATTGTACAAAACACAATGCATGGTGGTTTTTGCTCACACGCCATGGGAGAGGTACAGTGAGTTGGCAGAAAATATTCTCTGATATATCACTTGATAATTGATTTGAAATATCGTAAAATAATTGAGCATTCAGACGTGCATAGCTTCAGTAGTAGAATATTTTACCTTGAAAAGAGGTTGCTTAATGTGTAACTACAAATACATGGAGAGCCACTTCTTCCCAATGACACATGCTTTAATGGAAAGGCTCATTAGTCACAAAAAGCCATTAAAACTCTCCAAAACAAAGGTGCAAGCAGCCTCAGTAAACTGAATCAAACCACAAACTCTGCTTTATAACTTGAAATCCAGAATATAATTTGACTTGTGTACGTTTATACCCATTTTTTCATAACATAAATATGATCAGAGTATTCTCCCGCCACTTTTTAAGGAGATGATAAAATCTTGATTTACCAAGATTATAAAGGCAACAAGAACAAAAAATTCCAGCTATTAGTTTTCTGAAACAAAGGAGCTTTCTGCAAAATTGAAAAATTCTGCAGGATATACCAATTTTGACAAATTTCATTTTGAGACAAACAATAAGACAGAAACATTTTGACTGTCAGAGTGAAATAAGTCCTCTGTGTCTCCAAATAACATCTCTGTTTGTTTTTTATGCTATTTATTGTATATCTTAATTTCAAAGCTAAAGGAGTTGTTCCACTCTCACACATTGTTTTTCAGAGGAAGCATTTTCTAAGGTCTGTGATTTTGAGTGATGCTGACCAAATGCTCTGTCATGTCTAACTGCTCATCTTGCTGACTCTGCCTGTTGTCTCCTTTTTTTGGTAAACTTGAAGGCTTTTGAGGCCAGAAGAATGACTCATTCTTTGTTTGCAAAGCCACATAAAATGTGCCTTTGATGAATGGCTGGAGCTGTGCTGCAAGGAATTGCCCCTGTGCAAATACACAGACAAACAAACAAACAAACAAATCAATAAACACACTTTTCTTTCCCAAACTTTGTAAATCTTGGGCAGCATGTCTTCTATGGAATCTGTCATTCATTGGGATGATAGAAATATCAATTTAGTCCAAAAAGAGAGCCCCAAATTTCCCACAATTATAGGGGTATTCCAGCACCTAAAGTGGGAGGTTAGAGGTTAGGTTTGATTTGTGCCAGAAGAATTCAGGGAGTTGTTTCACCCCCTGCACTGCACAGGAGAATGATTACTGAAATACAAATGGCTCTGGACCAAACTCCAAAGAGCCACACAACTTTTGGTAGGGAAATCTGTGTCTGTCCGGTCCTATTTGGATTTTTGCATACATTTCCCCCCTTTAGACAAGAATCAATATACCTTATTTTGCAGGATATGTTAATTAATGTTAACTTAATATTCTTTGGAGTGACAAACTTGCAAGATGGCTTTTCTTGTTTCTTTTTTTTTTTTTCTTCCTTGCTGTGGAACTAATTCTGTTTCTATCAGAGACACACCACTAGGAGAGTACCTTAATGGAGTTTTTGAATGAAGAGTGCTCTAAGCATCAAACAGATTTGCACAAAAGGGAATATATGCCTCTTTCTTGTCAAACCCTTGAAGTGTGCTGCTTCAGAATCCTAAAGGATGAGAGGAAGGAAAAGAAAGCCACAGCCCTGTGAACATTGATGATGCACATTTGATAGCACAGCTTCTCTCAACCCGGCTTGGCTTCAGAAACTGCACATTTTTCGAGAGGTGTTTTTTCCCCATACAGAGAGACATCTCTGTCTAGAGTTTCACTGCAACTGCAAGAGAAAGTTTTAGATTGTCGTAACAGACATAATCCCAGATGAGAAAACACAGCCACACATGAAGGAGAAGCTGATGAAACACTGCCCATGCCGTGGAGGCAGCAGCAGTGTGCAGCTGCTGGCTCCTGTTTCAAAAGCCCTTCATGAGCACTCTTATCAAAGCAGCCTGTCTGAGGGCTGGGGAGGATTATTCCGTGAGCATTTCAGCTGACCTGCTCCTGCAGAGTTACATGAACTGCAGAAATTAGAACATGTGTATTAAGAGATGCCCTGCGGAATTGAGAGTCACTACTGGAGAGCTACAGGAAGATGGTCTGGTATCATTAGTTCATCCAACTAAAATTACTTTAGTTTAGCTCAGAATTCACTGGCAGGGGAAGTGGTTGAAACCCCAGGTTTTTTCCAGCAGTTATTATTTTGCTGCTGCCCAGACCTGTCTCCCAAGTCCTTGTTTGCAGCCATGGGAACATCCAGTTCTTGTGAAGCTTCCAGAGTTAATAACCTGGAAAACTACAAACCTTAATTATGGACATGGACTGGTCACAGACACCATCCATTATCCACACATGGAATCAGAGGATGTTGTTTGTGGCAGGCTCAAAACCCCTCTGTGTGGTGTTGTCATCCCTCTACTCTGCATTTGGTTTGTGCGGATTTAAAAAGCAACATTCATCTTCAAAAATCTTAATAAAACCCAGCACCTTTGGGATCAGCTCTCCCAAAGCTACACAAGCTGAGCTGGGAGAATTCACCACTGACGAGTGTGGATAAACATTTGGTGGGGAAACAAAATGTTTTCAGCTTTCAGCAGTCCCTCACTGAGTGCAGAGCCAGGCAGGTCCCCACCTGATTGATACCTTCCTAAATTCTGCAGTCACCTCTTGATTATTTCAGTTCCTAGCAGACTCCATTATGGGAAACTCAGGGAAAAAAGGATGGCAGGCTCACTCCATCACTCAGAAGTAACGGGACAGCATTTTGGGGTTTTATTCCTAAAAATGATTTCATGGCTCTTTTTCCTCACTCATTTGATTAAGATAGTCATAGTGATCAGAACAGTGTCAGCTACCAGCTGCTACAAACAGGAACAATTATCTTTTGAAAACACCTCCGACGTTACGGCTCTGCACAACTGCCTCTCTGTCCTTGGTGTGTTTAACAAATGCTTATTCTGACTGATACTGACTGTATATTTCTGCTTTACTGCTGCTTTTGATTTGACAGCTGCTGGCAATTCTACTGCTGGTTTATTTATCTGTTGTACCCCTGCTGTTTTTCCAAAGGCACCACTTCCACAGAGTTCCACGCAGCTCAATATAACCCGTCTCAATCTTTCTCATTTTCCTCCTTTCAATAGTCCTAAAGTCCAAGGTACCCATTTTTCAACTTAGGACATTCTTTCCAAGGGTAGTGTATCCTACTTTGTAAGTACTCCAGTGCTTCACCTACATGGGAGAGGCAGGGAGAGGCACCCAGGGCACAGGAGAGCCAGAAGCAGCTCACTGACATTTGCTTTTCTCTTGTACCCTCCTGTCCCTGCAGCTATCCATGTTCAGAGAAAGAAATATCAAAATGCTGCCTTTTGAAGCCCAAGCCTGCAAGAAAAACCCACCCTAAACAGCTCTTTATGGCAGGGCTGTGGCATGACAATATCTCTGCCTTCATTCTCTCCTGCAAATCCCTAGGCTCTTCAAAAGAACCACAGGATAATGACAGTATGGCTGCTCATGAGTTTCCACTTAAAAAAATTGAAAAAAAAAAGATAAAGAATTAGATTTTCAGCAACACAAACATCCTGTAATCCATTACAGTGATTTGAGCATTATGGTAATTAAAATTGCACCATTTAACTTGCACAAACAAAAGTTACAGACTATCAGGGACTATTATGCCACAGCAACACCCATTCATCTGAGACCAGTCTCTTTTTCCTTTTGTTTCTTACATGAGCAATTTCATTTTTCTGCAAATGAGTACCAGTTATACAGACGATAATTTCTCCACTTGTATGTTTTGACTTAACTCCTATTAAATCCATAATATTTAGGAACAATTTTAGGTCAAATACAAAAATAGACAACCATGTGCATAAGTTCCATGTGCAAAAGAGAATGCAATTCTTATCCTATATTTAAAGAAATTGGTTTTTTTTGGTACCCAGGGATTTAAAGACATTTTAAGTCTTTTTTTCCGTGCTGACGTCATGGGACATGGTAGTCAGGTCTGAGTAAGGACAAAATTCTTCTTCACAGTTGCAGTCTCAGTGTTGTCCTGGCCTTTCCTATATCCAGGGACAGTTTAGGCACAGGGTAACTTCCTTGGTCTGAGCAAAATCATGAGTTTTGCCTCAGGAAAAAACAAAAAAAAATGCTATTTTAAGCTAGTTCAATATTCTGATACCACACTCCTTTCGAAATTTAGAATCATGGAATCCTTCAGGTTTGGAAAGACCTCCAAGCTCATCAAGTCCAACATTCCACTGAACACCACAACTAAACACCAGTCTGATACAAAAATGGCCCCTTGAAAATAAACAGCCCCTAAAGCCCGGGTTGTCCCCAGAAATTTGTTTTGTTCCTCAGACCTGAATCTCCTTTTGTGCTTTGAGGACAGCAGAACATGCAGGGACTGCTCCAGCCCCTCCAGCAGCTGAACCAGCCCCCTGGGGCTGCATTTTTAATGCATACCCAATTCTTCCTGTTCCTCACAGCCAGGTCTTGAAAGCTGCAACTTTATCATCCCTAATGGCTGCTGACAGCTCCATTAGTTGGACTCCAGACCATGTACTTCATTTGCACCGTGTCTGTTTTACCACAAAAATCCTACAGCTGATTATGCCCCGTGTATCTGATTTACATGCATTTACTCTGATTTCGTAATTACACCAAAACACAGCTATTGCCCAAAGGATAATCTGTTTTAAGATATTACAAACAAAACAAAGACCATCATAAAACTGATCTGCTTTGGCTTAGAATTCAGGGACTGAAAGCTGTTTATAAAAAAATTGAAAGAAGCAAGAATTATTTTTTTTTCTGTGTCTTAGTGGGCTTCAATTTCAGACGTTTTACCTTCTTGTGTTTTGACTGTGTGCACATGATAAAGCCAGGGGACAAATGCAGAATATCCAGCTCTGGCAGCTCTTGGCAGAAAAAATTCCAATTTCCACCAGCAGCTGCTGTTCCCCCTAAGGACCATCTTTCTATCCTTGGTGAACAGAGTATCTGAGTTTTCACATTCCCAGATTTGAACCCTCCAGTTCAAAAGTTTCATTTTTGCTACACTTTGCGATTTCAGCCAAAGAGATGAGAAAATCAATTCATCCCTCCCATTATTATGTGACTTTCTTTTCCCCTTTCCAAAGCAGAAAACAGTATGTTACAGAAAAAAATTTAAATAATGAAAGGGTAGGAGATTGCTCCCCCTCTCACTCACCACAGCTCTCCAATCTGCGTGTGAACGGGGGGAAATCTTGCAGAACCAAAATGGTTCTGCTTGATCCCCAAACCCACGTGCTCCTCCTGTTAGAATTTGCTGGAAGGCAGCCCCAGCCTCTTGCTTTTAACAGCACGAATCTCCATCCACAGGACACCAATTTTCCAGCAAGAACTGGTGATGTTAACTGGCTGCAACTCAACCCTGCTATTCAATAGTGCTTAATCAAAAATCACTGAAATCAAGAAGAAAAGAAGTTCTATAAACTTTCTCAGTCTTTGGATCTATCCCTTGCATGATGAAGTATCAAATCTGATGAAAATAAATGAACATTTGTTATGTGGCTGATTGTTTCTTTTGTTTCTCTTTTTCCTCTCTCAGAACCTCACACATCTGACATTTCTATTAGGCTGCTGAATATTTGTGAAGTCAGAAGCATCAATTTTTCAGACTTGACAGTTCGGTATATGATATTTTTCAGTGTAAACAAATAGAAAATATTTTTATTGCCTCTTTATCCAGGCACCTCAAATGCCACTCTGGTTTCCAATAATTTATCAGATATAGACTCTGGAAAGAGTTTTTGTCTGAGATCTAGACTGGCAATGAAAGCAGGGAACTCAATTCTTCATTTAATGTTTACCAGGACTTCTGGGCAGAAGCATATTGTTGATAAAAATCAGAATGTAGCCACTTTTCCCTTCAATCAATCCTGACAAGAATAATACGCTCATTGCAATACTTTGCAAACATTTTCTGCTAATTTCTTTGTTCACAAGATCACATGAATTAGCAAAAATGCAGAAATGGGGAATTCAGAGTAATTCATCCACATGAGCAATGTTTAGTTTGTTGACTTGGCTTTTTAATGAGCTCACCAGAACTCCTAAGATGCAGAGGAGTTTAATTAAAGCAAATGGAGCAAAGAGATTAAGCCCAAAGTGGGACTTACAAATCTCGAATAAATCAAATCATCAAACATTAATTTACCTGAGATTATGCAACTTTGGCATGGAAATACATGGGCCTCACCTCATTCCATCTCTGATAAAGGAATTTTTTTAATCTGCCTGCAGCATCATTTTACAGAACCTTCCTTTTATAGCATCTCTCAGTGCTGTAAAAGCTGCAAAAAATTAAGTCCAAACTTCCAGAGGAAATGTGGAGCAGAGGATGAGACTGCAGGGATTCAGGCTCCCTGCATCCCCCCGTGTCCCCTGACCAGCAGCAGGACAGAAATGCCAGCAGCATCTCATCTGAACCTCAGACACTGCCAGAACCTTTATTTTAGAAGGCATTTCAGTAATTTTCAGTTCATTTAAAAATAAGAGTGTTATACATATGTCACTATTGGCTCTTTCCATGGCCTCCATCCAGAGAGGGTGATCAGAGCCTGGAGCCAGGGGCAGCTCATTCCCACAAAGGCTGGAGGTTATTTCACCTGTGCTCACGCAGGATGGGAACATTTTGCACAGCTGGTTTCCCCTGCTGGGGCAAGTGCTGGAGCACTCGGTCCTCAGCCTCACCGGGGCTGTGCCTCCAGTTCTGCTTCACACTGATCATACAGATGCCTTTCTGGGCTTACCTGAAAACAGAGGCCAGACAAAATAAAAATAATAAAAATGCAGTTCTATTAATTGAGGGGCCTTCAGGTATATTTAGGGCAGATGAAGCACCCTCAGTGACCCAAAAATGGATGACAGGTTACAGGTTTTCACACTTTTACAAGTTTGGTCCATTTGCATATTGGAGGTTAATCTTCCAATTGCAGCTTCACTTAATGAAATAATTTGCCCCAAGTTTGCTCCCCCCAACTCACTTTTGTTTGCATTTCTCAGGGCCTGGGACAGTGAGGAGTCCTTGATTCCCAGCCTGGGGAGGAATTGTTGTGTGCTACCAAAGCGGGAAAGCAGCAGCTCACACTTACATGGAGTTTAGAGTTGTACACTGAAGAATTACAGGACTACAAATACATGAAAAACGGAAAAGCTGAAATCCTAAGGCATCCATTTCAGTGCAGCCACAGCCCCTCCCCTCCTTTTGGCCACGCTCCAGTACAAACAGGGTTTGTACAAATTTGAGGCTCCCTGCCTCAAATCCCAAAATCTCCCCACGTGCAGTTCTGCCTGGCAGCTGCAGGCTGTGAGGAAAGCCGAGGGCTCTCCAGGAGCTGCATCCTTCCCAGGAGGAAAGGCAGGGCTGCTCCTGGGCTGGGGATATGTGCAAGAATTGCAATGACAGCCTCTTGCTGGTCCAAAACACCTCACACCGCATCTCATGCTGTGGAATTTAAATGACAGTGGTTTCTTTCAAACCAGCCACTGGATTTCAGCCTTGGACATTCTTCCAGGCATGGGGCTGGGGTAAATGCACTAAAAACTGGGATACCCACCAGGAAAGCAGCAACTCACCTCAGCACACGTCATACCTGCATGCTGCCAATGTCCTGGCTCACCCATGCTTGCAGGAATTATTATGGTTTAGTCACATTCTTTGTTAAAACTCCTGCACCTGCCTCTGAGCTGGATTAATTTTCTGGATTAGTTGTGCTTCTGTATACTCCCCCCACCTGTTTCCCTTTGCTTTTACTCTTTTAGGTTTCTGAAATGAGAGAAAGGAGCACCAATTTCACCATGGTTAATTTCTAATCTTTTAAAATGTTCCTGTTTAAAGTATTTATAGATTTTATAGTTGCCAGCAACTGTCAGAGTGAAACTAAGAGTTCTTCTTCTGAGAAAGTTACTGAGCCTGGGAGCCCCAAAATTCATTTCATTACAGAACATGTTGATAAAATTACTTCAAAATTTCCCTTGTGGTGGCAAGCAAAATTAACTGTATTTTATATGACAAAAACATATTGTGTTTGCAAACTTCATATGCAAAGTATTACTCACTGATGAGATAAAAATTCTGCAATGTCATATTAAATCAACAGAGCCTCCAGAAGCTTATTTAGTTTATACCCCACCTTGAAAGTTAGTATTTCTGCATACAGGCCTCCAAATCATATCTGTTTAACACAGTTGGTTTTAATGTATGCACCTTTAAGAGACCAACACGAGTGCTACCAATCTCTAAATTTCTGTCAAATTCTGATTTGTTTGTGAAAAGTCTCGTATCAGGTACCATAAAAAGCCTAAGTTGGTGTTTTAATTGACTGCAATAACCATTTTAATATTTAACTAACCAGCAATAACCCCATCTAATCATGCAGGCAATTCTTAGTTAAACAAAACAGTGACTTTTTACATACATAAGAAAATAAAATGTCCTTAATATCCTTGCTGTTATCTCCATCTTCTAGTACTAGCACAGCAAAGAGAAATTTGATTATAGCAGAAGAAATTTTGCCAGACTGGTTCAGAATATTGAAAGGGTTTATATTTGTCCAGGCTCTTTCATCCCAGAACTAAAAGCAGTTTTTTTTTAGATACGAGCTAATTCTCACAACACTCTTCTGAGACAAAAAAGTATTGTTAGTTGCTTCTACCAATATCCGGGATGTGACTGCAGAGATATTCTTTTTATATATCCTTACTTTTCTGTGGTTTTTCACTTAATTGGAAATCAAGCACTGGGGATAGTCCAATCACACAAAAAATATATTGCGTTGTTTTCCTTTTTAAGCTCTCTAATATTCATTGCATATACCTTATATTTACTTGCTGTAAAGAACTTATTTCCTTAAATTAGTGGATACATAAAAATACCTATAAAAGGAACTTATTTTTATACTTTTTTATACTTTGCACATTTGAGCTTTGCTGCATGGGAAGTCTAAGAAATTCCCTAATTTCTGCAAAGAGTATTTGGGAACCTCCTGAGATGGACTGATCTTTCTCACCCCTTTTTAACTAAATTGAAATTGTAGCAATAGGCACTTTGCAGCATTTGAATTACTGAAACTTCAGCACATGGAGAAGTGCTTTGTTAAAGAGAGCAGAATCCAAATCCAGTCTTAAACTCGGAGTGTTCACATTTACTGAACATGGGGAAAGGGTAGTTTGCCCAGAGCTGATAACATTCTCAATTATTTAAGTCCTGCTGGACTTCCAGGGCTGGGCTTTCCTGCAGTGACCTCTCAGTTCATCCTGGGGAATCCTTTCTTCCTCCTTCCCAGGTTTTAACTTACATTCTGTCACATTCTGTCAGTACCAATTGAATTTTTCATTTGGAGCACCTTTGCTTAGTCCCAGTTCAAGAAAAGAATAAATAAAATCCCAAAACTTACAGAGAATCATCGTGTCTGTGAGGTTGGGATTCTCTGGAGGTGATGCTGAATCCATCTGGAATGACTCTAGCTGTGTCACTGTTGTGTCACTTGACACTGGAAACATCAGTGCTGAAGACACAGTTTTGGCCAGAACAAACCTCATATTTGGCTTGCTGGGGACCAATTCTGTGCTGCTCCTGTGGTCTCACTCCCAGGTCCTGACATCCATGGTGTTCCCTCCACCAGGAAAACTCTTTTTGTATCCAGAGGTGATTGTTAAAACAGTGCTGTGGGTGACAGTTGCAGCTTTAATAATTTAATTTGGTTCACTAGGCTGCTGATCTGGAAGGAAATTTCCAGTGGACAGATCCTGTAATTATTTTAGGAAGATCCAGTCAATGGGCTCCATCTGATCAAGACCTGGAACCTTCACCTGGTTTCACTTTATTAAGTGGATCGGGGTGTGAGTGACAATCATAACTCTGCTTGTATTAAGGTCCAGCCAAGCTCAGGTCCTCCCCTTGATGGCATCTTAAAGAATGTGCAGCAGGGTCTGAGGGATGAGGGATGAGGGATGAGGGATGAGGGATGAGGGATGAGGAGTCTTCTCCAAACATTTGCAGTGGGAACTGGGTTGCAGTGGGATCTTACTTCAAACATTGCACAGAGCTGTAAGACAAAGTTTAACTGAGTTCACAAACTAAAAATCTCTTGTAATTTTTTTTCAATTTTAGACATTCACTGGGAGTGGAGAAACTAATTAGCATTCCACCACAAAAGAAACATAAAATTTAGCATTGAAATGCAATACTTCAGTACTGTCATAGAATAAAACCATTGAAAGGTTTGGGTTGGAAGGGACCTTACAACCATCCAGTTCCAGCCCCCTGTCATGGACAGGAACATCTCCCACTGGACCAGGTTGCTCATAGCTCCATCCAGCCTGGCCCTGTCAAAGCAGAACACTCTAACTCACCGTATAAAAGTGTTGAGACCTTGCAAAAAGTAAGTTCTCTTTCTTGTTTTAAAATCTCAGATGGTCTCAGAATTGGTCTCAGAATTCCCTTTTTACCCTAGCAGTGATTTGAATGATAGATTTAAACTGCTTTTTGAATGAGAGCTCAATGTGAGGTGTGAATTTTCCTTTCCAGAGCTCCTTAAAGCCCATATGCAGAATATTTTTTACCCTCTGGAAAAACAACTTCCTGCCTGTTTGGCTAAGACAGGTGGTAACTAAAGCACTTCCCCTGCCTTGCAAACCAAAGACGCTGTGTGAGTGGTGCTCTCATTCCTGGTGAGTGGCAATGGCTGGAGAAAGCAGTTACTCCCTCTGGATACTCCCATTTGCCAGGGAATGTTTCCCATTGCCATGCTGCCTTTATCTCCTGCTTGGAGCCTGGAGATTTAGGATGGCTCCTTAACAGCTTTGCTGTAATCCACACTTGTCACTGTGATGTGTATCTGGGAGGCAGGTATTAAGTATTAATAAACCTGCTATTTAGCTCGGGTTTGCAAGGTAGGGAAGAGTGAGACCTTTATTTGTCAAGGCATTTAAAAGTGTGTTAAAAGTCCCATTAAAATCAGTTCAACTACTCACATGCATAGAGGTAAGGCTTTATCTGGGCTGAGACCAGTACTCAGTGATAGACAGAATAGAACCCTTTACCTATTGTCTCTGTATTTCCACATGCTCCAGATTTGCACATCAAATGAATCAGTCATCCTTACAAGATCACAGATTGTAATAAAGCATTTAGTATTAAAATGTGTTAACTTTCTTATCTTGTGCAAGCATCCTGAAAACTTAAATTTATTAGATAACTAAAAAATAATGGATGTTGCTTGCATATGGCATAGAATGCCTGTGGTCTGTGGCTGTGAATTTCTGTATCTCTTACTGACAAAATACATGTGTTTGGATCTGGAAAATGTTATTTGATCCCCCTTTATAGCCAAGAAAGAAAAAGGAGAACTCAGAAAATAACAGTACAATTCAACAAGACAATTCAAAGAAAAAGTAGATATTGCTGCAGCATTGGTCAGTTATTTTGTAAAGTGACATTGTGCTTTTGCTATGCGACAGCAGATTCATCACTCATTAAGAATTACACAAGCACCTCTTCATTCTTCCCTTTAAAAAAAAAAAATAACTGCATTGCAGACCAACAGAAATAAACGTGAGTCGAGATTTGATGGGACATTCCCCCACCCGCTGGTGTGAAGGATTTGCAGAAGTCCCGTCCCTTTTCCAGGAGGAGATGTCACTGATGCTGTTGCAGGGCTGGAGCCATCAGCAAGGCAGGTACCGGGAGGTGAGGCAGGTACGGCTCACAGGTGTGCAGCCGGGAGATGCAGAGCCCCGTGGAACACCCAGAAGTGCTGCCCAAGAGGGTGTTTCAAACCCCACGTGCTGGGCAGCAAAGGAACAAGGTGGCCGTGGCTGATGGGGTTTAAGTTGCAGATTCATTTCCTTGTGCGTAGCACCGCTCTGGGGTTGGATTTTCTGTTTATTTGATTTGCTTTTGCGTTTTGAATGCAATCCCTCCAGGTAGTTTTATTATGAGACAGCAGTGCAGTGAATCGAGTTAAATCCCACACAGCCCACGATTTGGGTTCTGAACCAAATTTTCCCAAGACTGTCATCTTAGGGACCCTCTTCAGAGAGATCATTAATTGAAACGTTAGATTTGTCCTTGAACACTGATGCTAAATTAAAGTTTCCTGGAAAGTGTCACAAAAAGTCTGAAAAATAAGGTAAATTAGTTGAAAGGAAAACTGCTTTCTCTTAAAGCAGAAAAATTTCTTTGCTTCATTCATATTTTGTGCTGGTTATTTTCATTTCCCGCTTTCCAAAAAGTGTTTTCAGAGTTTTGAGTCTACTGTGCTTGGTTGTTTGTGATGAAGATAACGCTTCCTGACCACACACTTGACTGTTACAAAATAACTAATGCCAATAAATTTGAATAAGAAGAAAATTAATTATGTTATTTACTGCTTCTCATTAAGGGCATTAAAACAGGTGTGCATCAAGGAAAAAAAGATTAATTAATAGAGGCCAACAAGTTCAACATTTAAAATGAAAGCAATTAAAAAAGGTTTAGTTGCAAATAGCTTGTAATGGAATATTTAATTTTAAAAAAAGCAACCAATTAAAAAGGCATGGGAAAAAATTAAATTAAATTACAGTCAGCTGACAACTTCCAGCAACTAAGAACCTGAACTGTAGGTCCCATCTGCTTAATAAATATTCCATCAGAACAGTGTGGGGCAATAATTTAAATGATGTGGATTTAAGAATTCAGCCAGCGGCTTCCTGCCTCTTTCTCAATGTTCCTCACAGAAGGTATAATCCTTAAAAAAAAAAAAAAAAAACAACAAAACCAAACCCAAACAAATCTGTTTATTCTAGTTGGATAGCTTTGTTTTAAAAAAAGAAAAGTTTCAGCTCTCTGGTAGATGTTTTAGGGAAGATATTGAGCTGTATCTCTTTAGGAATGACTTTCCTGAGGGAAGTAGAATGAAGATCAATCATGGAATAAATGATTCTGCAGTGACCTTTTGATAGGTGGTAACTCCTAACACGAACAAGTTGGTGCAATAGAGCTGGGGTGTGGGGGGAGTTTAGACCCCATATTTGAGCAGTAAAAGGAACAGCAGCTCTTCCATGAGGCCTGCAGTACTTGTGGAAATCCATTTCTTCCTGAGGGTAAGCCTGCAGTGCAATCAGAAGGAATCAGAAGGTATCAGGCTTTATTTTTTTTTTTTTTTGACTCAAAGATTTCTGTTGATGTTTTTTCCCCTCTTCCCTGACCTTGGACAGGAGGTTGGAGTCAATTAAGTGTATTCTTCTTTTCCACTCTGAATCCTTCAGTGTTGAGAAAATTTGGCTTGGTCGAGGTTTTCAAAACTTTATTGGCGCATTTTTCAACTTTTCATTCCATGTATGTTTTCTGATTTTGCTTGGCAAATTATGGCATTAAAATTTCCACCATGAGAGACTTTTTGACATGGCAATTATAAAATCGTTATTAGTGAGGGTTTATATTTTAAAAATTGTTACTGGAAAGCACTCCTCCAGGTAAAGAGTGTCTGTCCTTTTTTGTTGTTATCTCTGTCATAATTAAATATTAGCTAACTCTGTTTGCCAGTGGCATTGAGGGTGCTGTCTGTGACCCAGTGCACAGCCCATCACATGCTGTGCATCACATTTAAACAAATCCCCAGTTCAGGAGAGCATCCTTGCCCAGGCAGGCACCAAGACTGGGCTTGTATTTAACCACAGAAAAATAATTTTATTTGCCATGTCTGAGACTTCCCTCTACATCAAACTCTCACAAATTATTATTTGGCTGAATTTTGGGTCTAGTGAAGGACAGAAGTGCTGGAGGTTTCCATGGTGCACAGGTAGCAGCTGTTGAAGGTGACAGCAGAAGGGTGACGTGCTGCTTGAGACTGTCTCAATGAATTCCTGCTGCTGTCAAAACCACCACCACATATTTCCTTTGCAGTTTCAGGCAGAATGAAACAAACCTCCAAGGTTTATCTGTATCTTATTTCTTCTTATTGGGGTAGGAATAAACACTTTGAAGGGGTAGTTTTGACAGATAAGGTTACATCAGTGAATGATGGTATAAGGGAGTGGATAGCTGGAGTTTGTTTCCATTTTCTTTCCTGGGAAAAATAGGGAGAGAGGTTAGGAGAAACAAGGGAGCTTTTAAAAATAACATCTAATATTTCATTCAGTATCCAGCCTCAAATCCTTACTCTCTCTCTCTCTATATATATATATATATATATCTCAAAGTAAACAAAACTGCCATGATTGTCAGTGTTCAATAACTAGAGTGCAAGGATCAATTAGCATGGGTACAAATTGGAAATGCTTGCAGATGTATAACAGAACCCCTAAAAACAGCAGCTCATGTCAGATTGAGCAACACAACTCACATACAAGTTTACCAGCATGCTTTCTGAGTTAATTCCCAGACTTTCTGAAAAGTTTGGCACCTAGAAGCAGCAATGGAAGAAAAGCTAGTCACTTATTTTGAAACTTCCATTGCTTTTCTCGCTCCAGGGCCTTGACAATATTTAACCCCTTGGGGCCAGAGAAAGTGTATTTCAGCTTTTGCCTGACCTTGGAAGTGAGTTAAGGTGGTTTGTTCACCCTATTTCCGTGCATTTTCTTCACTTGCACTGCAATTCCCAGTGTGGATTCACATTTCAGTTTGGATGCTGCATGAGGCGTCGATTGCCATGTGCAATACAATGGCAATTACAGAGATTATTATGGTCCTGCTCCTGGGCTCAAATCTCAGGAATCTGAGAGCAAGGGCAGAAAATACATGATTTTTGCTGGTTTGCTGGTTTTATTGACCGTGACTAGGCAACACAGTGCTTGGAAGGATGGGAGATTACCCTCTCAGTCTTAATTTTCATCCGAACCCAATCATAGCACAGGAGCACTTATGAATGGATGAGCATCATCAAGCATCAATCTTTGTTAACAGTTTATCAGTGGTAAAAAGTAATCTCCTACTCATAGATTTGAACTGGAATAATGTTGGGACTGAGGCTTGCCACAGTGGAAATACAAAAGTAAAAGAATTGCTATTAACATTTAGAAGAACTGAAGAGCATGCGTGTAGGCATGACATGGATCCATCAGCCATTGCAGCAGGCATTAATTTAACTTTCTGCAACACTTGGGTAACTTGCCTATAAGCCTGGTGTGGAAAATCACACACACATCAGTTTAACCCTGCCTGCTAAAATGGAATAGCAAATCATTCCAGCACCTCAATCAGCTCTATCAGGTTATTAAATGCAGGCTGGTGGTGCCAGGAGTTGCTCTGTTGCACAAACTGATACATTTAAAAAATGAACAAAATTCATGTCAACACCTATTGGAAACACCCAGAATGGTTTTTCCAGCTATCACTTCTCTGTGTGTTTATGAATAAGTTTATGTTGGTTTTTTTTTTGTTTGTTTTTTGTTTTTTTTTTTCTTTTTGGCAGAGGGCAGTGTGTTTTTGAATATCCACATTTCCATGAAAACAGGATTTCAGTCATACCTGGGGAATAGAACACATCTATTACTCTATCCAGTAGGAGCAAAACTGGGAGTGTTGTTTATGGCAGAGAGGGACTAAGCGTGAAGTGCTTTGATTTAGGGGCATGAGAGGAGGGGTTGGGGGGTCTGAGAGCATATTTTGTTTTGCAGAATTATTTCAGGTACACAAGAAGAGAGGAGCTATTCCAAAATAAGTCTAACTGTAGCACTAACTTCCAGTTCTGATTTACTGACAGCTCATCTGAATATTTCACTGTGAGGATACCAACGAGCTGGATCTTCATCTTCTTGAAGGCAGGAGAAACACATGCTCACAAAGGCCAGTGCCCATAGGAGCTGATTTATTTGGTCAGAGAAGGAGGGAAGGAGGTGGAAAATAGAAGTAAAGAAAGTATGAGTAATGTTGCCCAGATCTTGACCTCTAGGTCAATTAATTACATGAAAGCCTTGATTATCTATTTTTCTATCTATATCTCTAATTATCTTTTGCTCATTTAATATGTCTGTGCATACAACCATGAAAGCCTTAATCTGTAATATTATCATATCATGATCATAAGCACATGCTAGTGCTCAGAAATCAAATTAATGCATATCAGCATTACAATCACTGTATATATACACAAATATACATCTTGTTGTTAGAAACCTGAGTTAGTCAGTTCTGAATTCTCAGTTTGGCAACAGCTTGATAAGTTTAGGTTGAAAGAACCTTTTTGGTGTACCCCATTTAACCAGTGCCTGCTGAGACTCCCTGAGGAGTTTCCCAGAACATTTTGCTAGTTCAGTCCCAGAAGAAAGCATGCAAAGAAATGCTAAATACTTCCAAACATTGGTCTCTGAGACTGACTTCAAAAAGTTTTCCCTGAAAGACTCCTCTGAAAAGCACTGGAGATTTAAAAGGCTGGGGCTGGGGGAAGAGGCAGAGCAGGAGGGGTGTGCAATGCAAACAGAAATGGGAGCAGAAATAGAGCCAGGAGGGCTGGTTATGAAAGGGAGAAGAAATAAATGCTTGATCTTGCTGTGTCAAAAAATAGAGAAGTCAATGAAGAGATCTGAGGATTTCTAAAGACTTCCTAATCTTCAAAAGCTTAAAAAAATATTAAGGGTTGGGATTGTATTTTTTTTTTTTTTTTAGCATTTATAACATTATATGAGACAGAACAGACACGAAAAGTGTTTAGGCACATGTAAAATAAAAATATTTAAAATTAAAATCAAAACAGAACTCAAGGTCCTACTGAAAAGCAGCCTGCCACCCCAGGTAAGACTACAAGGCTGAGTTTTGTCATCTTATCCAAAGTAAATAAAATGTCAGAGGTTACGCAGAGCCCAGTGGCAATCTAGAGCAGGACAGTTGTTTCCACTGTGAGAGTGACAACTGTCAGGTGACAGTGACCTGTACTGCCCTCGGGGAGAAGCCAAGCACAGAACCAGAATGTTCTAACAGAACATCCCCCTGCCACATGAAACAAAGCTGAATCCCTCATTAGCACGCCTTCACTTCCCTTTTGCCATTGACATTTCTGATCCCAAGGGAGTTCTAATGAAACATCACACTGCCATCTGCCCCAGTTTTGTAAGTGTTTTTATTGCTAATCCTGTTTGGAAGGAACTTGTGCTTGACCTTTAACTGGGTAGGTTTAGTCAGGTTTCAAGGAGCAGATAATTAGCAGCTGATCAATAAAGAGCATCATTTTTTCAGGAGTGCCTTTTCCTGTGAGGTTTAGACTTCTACTGGTCTCCAAATATCTGTGGTTTACGTTGTATCAATGCCTTGAAGGTGGGAAGAATGTAGAGCATGAAAGTGGGAAGAATGTAGAGCATAAAGCAGCACTGATTCTGCTTGGCTGCCCAGCTTGACCAGTCAGATGAACGCAGTGAATGTTACTTCCAGATCTGTTGACTTATTTTCACTTGCCTTAAATGAAAACAGGCTATTCACACTATCTCGGTGCACTTCATCCTCTGAAATCCAGCCCTGTGTTAGGAAGAGTCAGTGTGAACACTGAATTCATACATATCACATTTCAAAATTAAAATCTTATCATGGTAACTGGTAAAAAGCTACTTCTGTCCTATGCAAGCTGTCATCATGAAATCATTGTGTTCAAAAGAGTGCAATAAAAGCACTGGGAGATTTGAAAAAGCATCTAGAGCTTGAGCTCTTGTAAACTTAAGAGAAGTCTAGGGCAGTTTTTGTTTGGCAGGCCCCAAACTCTCAATGATTATATTCTAGATTTCTCCAAGCTGATATTTTGATGGTCACTGTCCCTAGAAAAACCTCCTACTTCAGAAGGTTTCTCTGAGTGTAGAGCTCCCAAAAGGGAAGGAACACTCAAGAACTTGCAGTAAGTTCACGGTACTGGTGATGATAAAGAGCTTTGTCTGTAAATTACTTGGTTTGAACCATTACCAAAATCCTTCCTGCACTATGGAAACATCCCTTCTCTCCCACACAGTCTCACATGTGAAGCACAGGATTGATAGACTGTCTTTTACTGGTTTTAAGCCAACCCATAATTGAACATGGTGTGTTGCAGTTTATGATGAGAGCTCAATCTATTTGCCAACTAATTGTCTGAAAATTACCGGAACAATAAAACATAAAATTGTACAGTTTGTAACATACAGGTTCAGGCTGGTAAGAAATGTTTTTGCATTTAATTGACATTTAACAAAATAATTACAAGTCCTTTGGGATAATTAGAATACACACTGTATTTGCAAAGTGCTTCAAATACTAGTTGACATTTAGTAAGTGTGTTAATCAATAACAAACATATAACTTGCTATTATGTCAATTAAATGTCTGTGTATTCCATTCAGATGCTTAAGGGTGAAGGTTAAGCCATGTTAAATCATTGCCCTGTCAGGATGGGTGTTTGGCTCTGATGTGCTGCTTCCAGAGAACACAAGCAAAATATCCACTGAAATGCCTCAGGGATCTGCCTGGCCCAGTGTTTAATCTGCAGCAGGGATTTTAGAGCCTTGCACTCTGTGAGTTGTAGTCATGGAAGTCATTCCCAGGATGCAGAGTTCTGAAGAAGTGATCCCTCTTTTGTCTCTCCAAAAATGTTAATGGATTGAAGGGTGTCCGTGCTGAATGGTGCTTCTCCTGCAGTGTCTTCCAACATCCAGAAAAATATAATGACCTTGGGTATAAGGCATCTTTCACCAGAAAGATGAATATCTTCTCCCAAGATAGAGATGTCATGATGTTTTCTATGTACTAATGAGTTCATACAATAAGGGTCAGTGTAGAGTCACAAAATATTTGTGTTGTTTTCTGCTGTTCTATAACAATTGGTGCACGACCTCAAAAGTAAGAGGTGGAAATGTTTCCTAGTTGCAATCAAAAGTTGTAGATTTTCTGCCAAACTTAGTCACGTAGCTAAGAAGAAGAAAAAGAAAGCAGATACAATTTTTCTTTTTTCTCTTGTAGGACTTTTTCCAAGTTATCTTCGCAAAAACATCCAAACAAGTGATCTAAGAACAGAACAGGGACTCTTATGATGTAAATCAGCATTGCTCCACTAAGCTACAACTGTTCTACTTTGTTCAAGAGCTGATCAAATGTATTTGAGAGAGGTGCAGTAAATTAATGTGGCAATTTTCTCTTTTTCAAGAGTAATATGCCTCTGACTTTGCATAAAGGTCAATGAAGTGTTAAATTGAGGGTGATTAAATACATAGTGTGAAGGAAATGACTCTAAGGCAGAAGATATGAATGAGGACACAATAAAAATAAGGTAATCACTGAATGATAACAACGTCTTCTGATGTGCAGAGGCCAAAGCTGTAGTGATACACCTGTAGGGAAAATATTAAACAAAACTCTTTCCCTGCCATGTAATTGAGGTTTCTATACAGTACTGTGACTTTTTAATATTTTTTTTTAAATTTTCATTATCGGCTCTGTACTTGGAACTCACTGACATAGTTAGAAATTGTAAGAGTCAAGTAACTTAGAGATGCTCTTAAATAATATTATCCTCAGGCCCAGAGCTTCCAGGAGAATTCTTTGTCATAACTACATGCTTATCTAAAGGTTTCTGTTCCTGGTCCTGCCTTTATGTTGCTATAACAATGCTACTAGGCAAGATGCTTATCTGTAATTTGCTGAGGAAATGCAAATTTGATCCCTATCTATTTTCCAAGTGATATAAATTACAACCATTATAAAACAACTCTTTCGTTCAGTTTCTATATGGACTAGATTTTACTGACAAAATAAGGAGCTCTGTGTTGTCTTAAGATCCCAAGGAGTTCACAATTAATTCTGAAGCCATGCTGGTCTACAGGTTCCCATGATGCTCCTACACGAGGTCATGACAAGGTACAGTTCTTCACATTCACTTGTTATATCCATCATTTAAATTCTAAAAGATGACACAGACAAGAAATCAGACCATCAATATCTACATTACCTGTGTGAAATAAAGCCTGATTTTGCAGATATTGTCTTCTGAATAAAACATTGCTCCCAAGTTGAAATCTAATTCCCCAACAGGTAAACAGGGAATCCTGCAGCAGAGCTGATGAAACTAAAGTGAGACTCACATCAATAAAAGCTGTCCCTAAAATATTATAAAGTGGAGTAGAACACCTTGGGTTTAGAATACACAGAAGTAGAGATTTATAGTCACTGAGAAGTGGACGATGAAAAAGTTGAGATATTTTATGGGCCCTGAGGCAACAAAATGCCAAGATATCAGTCAGGCCATTTGGAAAGGAAAGCCCAGAAATCACTCTCAAAGAGGGCTGTTGCTATTCCATGTTAATAATTGATAAAATAATGTACAGACATCTTAGCTGTAGATGTAGCTGCCAAAAGCTGTGAAGCTGCATTAATATATCCTGCACAGCTTTGATGTGAAGATTTAAAATGTCACACACACAGCCCCCCCTGGAAAGTTTAATGCAGGAATAAGCTACTAATGATCCATTCATGAAGAGGTCCCAGTGACTTGATCTTTATGAATCACTGGTGTGTAAGGTGGGGCACAGTCCTAAGGGTGGAATTTCTTGGTAGAGTGACTTTGCACTTTTTCTTCCTGCTACTGAATTGGCTCATCTTGCATTTGCTTTTTCTGATCTTATGGGAGTGCCATCATTCCCATTTCCCTAATACAGCTTTGATGCATCTGGAAGAGAGGGTGGAAAGAGGAACAAAGAGAGGGTGGAAAGAGGAACAAAAAGAGTGCAGAAAGAGGAAATATTGTTGACTGCTGGGGAAAAACCTTGCCTAAGGAACTTGGATTTTTTTCCATAGCCTGTGAGTTTCCTGAGTATGGAGGCATGTGGGGGAGCAAGCAGGGCTCACATTGCTTTCAGCAGCAATTGCAAATCACAAACACTGGCAGGATTTGCCAGGCATCCCCTGTGCCCCTAAAACTCAGACCTTGTGGCCCTTTGTCACACCGTTGTCACCGGCTGAAGTAGCTCCACTGTTTTCCAGAGTGTCACACCTGTAGAAAGAGACCCAGCTCTTTTACAAGCAGTACCTCCCCTTGTACCTGGGGTTATTGCTTTTCACCCTGTGATGTGGCTGATGCTGGAGTTTTCAGCTCTGCGAGCTCTTTGCAGAGGGCAGGACAGAGAGAAAGCAGCAGTGAGTAGCTGCAGCCTTCCTTTAGCTGGGAAAAATTGGCTTTTCATACACTCAACACCGTGGCCAGCAGTCTGGGAATAGAACACTGGAAGTAGTGTCAAAGTATATACACATTTACTCTAGATAAAATAAATAGAGAGCTAGAACCAAAGCAGGAGCTGTTTTGTCTTCTCTGCCCATGGTAGCACAGGCAGTGCTTTGACATTTGGGAGATCTATTTGCTTAGGCCTGGCAGAGTTTGGGGCCTTTGCAAGTTTTGGAGACTTCAACTTGTGAAATTAAAATGCACATGTGGGTTTCTTTGTGAGACTGATCTACGTACTGCCCAAAATTTAATAGTGTAAGGTTGGTGTGTATGCAAACATGGCATTTGGCTGAGTTTTTAAGTAAATTTACTGCAATAAATAAACTCACTTTTAAGGTGTGACATTGGCTCATTGAGGCTGTGGGATTCTTGGGAGTGAGATTTTATTTGGGTGACATAAGCTGAGTAGATATTTCAATACAGAATGAACAACAATAAGCCATTCCCGAGTCCAAATTATCCTTATTTTTAGTATTTATGTTGTCCCAAGCTCCAGGACAAATCCATTGTCCAATATAAAAGAGAGTGAAATCTTCAAATGAAAAGTTTGTTCCTTGCTTTGCATATTAAACTCTTAGTTTAAATTCTTCCTTTTTCCACATGGCATATATTAAAAGAAATGAAAATATATTAGGTCTGATTCTCCTCTCAGCAAGACAGATTTCCTAATTGTGCAATTTCAATGCTTGCAATAATGGCTTTGCTAGCTCAAATTGCATAGAAGAAAAGAAAAATCAAATCACAAAATATTTGTGTTTAAACTGTACAAGAGCCTAATGGCTCACAAGGATGACTGAAACGATGTAATAGCCCATAAATTGTTCTTTGGTATGACTCTTTCCTTGTTTATTTAATGATCCTGTCAAAATAGAAATATTGGTGGACCTTATAAGGTTTTGGGCTATTCAGGAATGTACAGCAAGTGTCTTCTCAGATCTTCTGTGAGGAAAGCATTCATTACAGTTATTTTGTTGACATCCTGTGGAACTGTAAATTATACTGTAGTCATGTCAAAGGCATGCTGAAATACAATTACAGAAAGTAACATATAAAGAGAAAGGCTCAGCCTTTCTGTCTGTAAATCTGTAGAGTGCTGTGAGAGTTCCTTTATGGCTGCAGATGTCGATGTGATGATAAACTGGAGCTCACTGGGAATCCAAACCAAGCCTGGCCCCATTCTGAATGAAGGCAGAGCAACCACTCAAATCCCCTGTGCCAGACTCAGCTGTGCTCTCCCAGTCCAGCTGAGCATTCATTAATTTCTTTGGGCAACTCCTCAAAACCCAGTTTTGTTTGTCCATGGAATCAAGACTGATTTAACTGTAGTTAAAAATGTTTCATGACTCCTATGACATAGAACATTACTTGGCTTTTGTCTTTCCATTCCTCCTCATCCTCAGATCCTGCATATATGAAGGGCTTTCTTTTCACCCACGTGCAGAATATTTAATGTAGGTTTTTGTTTCCAGTGCTGGTCAGATTTTCTCTCCAGACTGATCCAGGGAAGTGCCCGTTGTGCTGTTTGTTGTGTTACGTGCCATTTCAAAGAGTGGATGTTCCACTGATGTAAATGATGTAGGAAACAGCAGCAATGAATGGTGGTTAGGACTTCATAGGTGGATAACTTGTCCTCTAAGTAGTTCTTCTCTTTAGTCTTTTACTGTCATGTTTGAACACTCTATTGATTTTCTTTAAGTTCATCATATTATTTACATTATTGTACATGATGTTTGAGTATTGCTCTATTGATTTCCCAACAAGACATTTTAGTTTCAAAATATTAACAACTCTAAGTACTGCTAGACATGGTTTTTTTTTTGTTTGTTTCAGAAAATCAATTAACAACAACCAAGGAACAGAAAGCCTTCCTACCCTTCTTGCCTTTCTTTTGGAGTCATTAATTTGGAGCATTGGTTAACAGCAGAGTTCTTCCTGTGAAGAAGATCAAAGTGTCAAAAAGCTGTTTAGGAAGTTGTTAGGTGTGCAAGATGTCTGGAGTTAGGGCTATGGACACGTGGCACCTGAGTGAGGAGTCACTGCACACCAGAGCTCAGAGCTGCTCTGCCATACACATGAAAGAATTGTGCTGAGAATTGTCACCTAGGCACAGTTGGAGTGGCTGTGGCAGTGATCCCATGTGCTTCCCTCCAGATAAATGGCTTCATGGCTCTGTTTCCAGTGTTTTCCAATGGAAAGCCTACATTTGCCTCAAACTATTAAAAAAAAAATTAATATTTTTATTTTATCTGTGCCTCTCTCCTTAGCAGGGCTTCCACTTGACTTGGGCAATTTTTCACCTCCTGGAACTGGAGATACCCAGTGGACTTTGTCCAGCATTATTCTCTCCCATGGTTGTTAACCCTGTGCTAGGGCTCTCCAAGGAATAACTGCCAATAAAGAGCCATTAAAGCAGCAGTAAACCCCCCTCCCAATTCTCTTTCCCTTACTGCTGATCTCTGCTTCCTCAGATAAGAAAATGGTCATATACACAGGAAGATACTGTTCCCTACTGTTGAATATTTCATACAAGTTTCCTGTTGAAAGATTGATTTTTGCCACAGCTCTCTGAATTTATTTGTTGTCAAGATGCACATGCACATTGTGTTTTCAAAATATAAATATCAATATTTGCTCTTTTGTCTGTGTTGGAGAGCTCTGACTGTGCCATGTCATGAGCCCTATTTTCTGCAAGAATCTGAAACTCACAAGCAAAAAAATGTTCAGGTTGAAATTGCTATTCAGTTCAATCCCTTTGAGGATTTCTCACACCTCTCTAGGCAAGGTTTGCATAAATTCTTTGTCTTAGACCAACATGTGGCAATTAATACAGCGGAGTAAGCACCGTAAGCACTTATATATAAGCTTAAACCATACATATATATAAGATAAAATATACTATAGAAGATACCCAGACTAAAATAATAATTTTATACTGGTTCATCTGCACCAGTAATTGTGCATCTCGAGATTTTCTTTTTTGACCTGTACAGTATAGTTGTGGTTTAGCATCATGTGTTTTCTTTACAATAGAGAATTTTTCACACAATACTTTGTCTGACACCAGCTGTCACAAGGGACTAAACCAGGGGAACATCTACTCCTTCATTTTATGAACACTAGACTCTATTTGTATTGCAGTATAATAAGTGCACTGAGCCTACAACCTTGGGAAGTTTGGGGAATAAATTTGACTTCAATCACACCCTGTGTATCAGTTTTATTTAATTATTGAAAGCATCACTCATGGGGATGTGGTTTTTGTACCCACTGTTAAGACAAGTGCTGTCCCTTACAGTTCAGATATGGAAGGTTCCCTCAGAAGAGAGTGGCACCAAAAGGAAAATCTCCCGGAGTCTGGTGTGTGGTTTTCTGACATAACAATTCAGACACATAGTTTTTGACCCAGGACTGCCCAACATGCTGCTGGTGTCCCTCTGTCCCTGTCTAATGACCCCAAAGTGTTTGAAACTTTGCAAATGTTCTAAGTGCTGAAGACTTCCATAAAATACCCTTCTAGGTTTTGTCCTGGCATTTGGCATTAACAGAAGCTGTTTGTAGTGAAGCCCCCTGGAGCTCTTGTGGGGGCTAAACCAAGTAATTCTGAAGTGCTGCTCTTGCTGAAGGAGCATTCCCAACTCACAGTGCTCCAACTAAGCCCAAAGTCATTGGTGCTCACCAATTTTCCAATTCTATTTTCAAGGGTAATGTGCACTTCAGCAGACTCTTCATCTGACACTCGCCTTCATTGCATCCAGCTCCAGGTCAGGAGAAGGGGGTGACTCTGGATGAGGGCAGGACCAGGGACGCAGCAGCTGGAAAACTCAGTGAGGTCATTAAACAAGGCTGCTGTAAGCTTGCAGATCAGTTTGTAGCTCACAGAGCTGCTGATTTGGAGGGGCTTTGCTTTTTAAACAGCTTGTGTGATTGCAAGTACCATAAATAATCTTTCTTTTCAAAATTAAAGATTGCTCTTTTTTTCACCTTTTTTTTTTTTTCTCTCTGTTTTGGTGTTGCTGAAAGCTCTTCCTGGGGGCTGCCAGCTCAATAAATCTCTTTTCAAACATGCCAGGGGATGGGGCATCCACCAACACTTGAGCTCAGCCTGTGCAGCGATGCTGCCTTCAGCCAGATGAGCACAGCAAAGTGCTTCTGTGTCACCCCACCCTGCAGAAATGTTATTTACTTGGTTGTCCTCCTTTAGTCCTCAGCTCTCAACCATAGATTATTTTTTTCTAATAGCTCTGTGAAACCTGGGGGGCAACACCCACTGGGATCTGTCTGCTGACTTAGATCGAATTTTAGTTCCTAATATATTTACTGTCACTTCTTTTATATGGGACTTGTAAATCTTTTCATGTAGAAACAGTGTGGAACTAAAGGTCTAAACTCTCCCTTTGATGTCAGTAAGAACTTCCTACTTGGTTGGATTGCTCTGTAATATTATACATCCATTGGAAATAAAAAAAGCCCTGATAATGGGTTGTTAGGAACATTATAGAAATTTTTAAATTAAACTTGAAGTGAACCTAAACTTGAAGATAAGCTGGTATAATAAGCTCTGCTGTAAGCTTGTGGAAACATGCATAAATATGCAAAAATGATGAAATCAAAATAAAACTTATCTAGATATCCCCATTCATATGCAACAGGTGTTGTCATTCAGCTATATATGTGATTTAAATCTTAAATTAGCTGAGGATGCCATATGGCTTCAGTGTATATCCAAAACATTGCAGCCCTTGCTGAGGAAATAGTATTAAGGAAATTTTATTCTTGGTTTACTGCAATATTTCTTCTGAGTGGTGAATACATTTGGAGCTGCCCTGGAATGTTGTGCTGTCAGGAACAGAAATAGGTAAGCTGGTCTGTTCCTTATATATGAGACCCACAAGGGAAAACCCCACAAACCAAAACAACCCATTATTGTGGGGGTAGCAACTGCTCTGTGTTGTGCTGATGCCTCTCTCCTGACTCTCATCAAGTCTGGGGTTTCAAAGATAATCACTGAGAAGTGTACAGAATATTTATTATTTTCTGATAAGCGTATGTGATAATGTCTCAGCATTTTTAAGGTCATTTCCAGAATCTTTCCATATTTCAAGGTATGCAGATTTTTATGTTATGTTTTATATTATTATGGTGTTCCCTAGTGTTTTCACATGGAAAATTTCATTAATGATTTTATATTTTGATCTTCATGATATTATGCGTAAAAAGAGTACTTTCCTTCCTTACTGGAAATCCTGGATAGCATCAAGAACACAATCTGGTATCAATTTTCTTGTTCCAAAGACACAATGGTTTTGTGTGGTGCCATAGAGCTTAATACAATTTGTATATTAATGTAGGCTCACTGCAAAAGTGCATTAACTGGACATTTTCCAAAATGCTGATTTCACAGTAATATGAATTGACTAACACTTAAATGAAGGAAATGAGAATTCTGTGCATTGGGGCTCTGATGTTTACACTGCATCATATGCTGTGTGGCTTATGCCATGTCTAACCACTCTCTATATTTTCTGTTCCTCAGTTTTTTTCAGCACTCCCGAAGAGCTGAATATGCTCTTTCTTATTAAGAGTCAGTATTTCAGCTGTCATCTTTTCATAGGGCAACAGCAGAGGAGAAGAGAGAGAAAAATAAGAGCAATAATAACTTCTTGTATAGCATCTTTCATCTCAGTCTCCAAAGCCAAACATCATTAATGAGATGGGACTGCTGGTTTTATTTCTGACCCACATCCAGGCTGCCTTTTCTTCTCATCCTATTTAAGGTAGTTAGGGAAAGGAGAATAGATGGGTGGCTGGAAAGAAGGTAACTCAGATGTTTGCAGGAGCACTGCTGAGTACTTATGTTTTCCAATTTCCCCTCTCCTGTGAGGTAACAGTGTTCTCTTTTAGAAACAGTCTTCCGAGTGGGGCATAAAATTCAGAATTTAAGGCATGCTTAGTTATTACTTATATGCAGTTTATTTTCTAAGAGAAGGTCCCACCCATTTACTTCCATTTCAGCTTCTGATGTACTTCCCCACCTTAAACGACTACAGCATGTTCCCTTCCAACCCTAATTAATGTGTAATTGTTTAGTTTTGTTGTGAGGTGTTGAACAGTCTCTGGTCTTTTCTGGAGGATCAGCTGTGATTTCTGTCTCTGTGATGCAGCAGAGCTTGCACAGGCAGCAGAATATTTTGAAATCTTGTGCTCAGTACTATGGCTCTTTCCAGCTCTGAGTCTGCTCGTGTACCAAAATAAATCAGGATGTGTTCAGTCACAGTGATTATGGCTTTTTCCCTCACAGCAATGGATCTACCCCTGTGCTTGCAGTGTGGTAATGTAAATTTTGGCACAGATAAACTGAAGCAAAGCATCTTAACTGAATTGATTATCTTAACTGGCAGATATTTAGAGATAATGATGGTGTTTGAGTACAGCACTGACATCTTCATCTCCCTCTCTCTGCTGATAGGAGCAAACACAACTCAGGCTGATCAAACCTTTCCTCTGATGGGACTCTAGCTGCTGATATTGTCATTATTAATAGTAATTGTTGATCCAGTGTATCAAATTCCCACCTTGTTTCGATTTTACCCAATGAAATGAGACACAGAGGATGTCTCCAGGCAATGCAAGTTTTTCTGCCAGCCCTGTGCTTTACAAATGACTTGTGGGTGTTCTTCCAGTTCAGTCCATGTTCTGCACTCTCTAAATGAGATGCTTCTTTTAATTTGTGCCACATCAGCCTGCACAGTCGGAGCTACCTCCTCCTTGGCTGCTAGGGTCTTGTATTCACAGAGGACCAGAGCCCTGGTTCTGGACTCACTGCTGATCCCACGACTGCTGTGATGGCAGCAGCACTGCTTAAGGTTGACATGACTTAGTGTTTGCAAAATGAAACCAAGACAAAAATAATAGGCATGTAATTTTTTATCCCTTTTCAGCCTGATTATATTGGGTTTTTTTTTTGCCTGCAGTGAAACAGCAGCCTCAGGCTCTGCTGCAGTCTCTTACCCAGGGAGATAAAGTCAAGTATATTAGGAAACCTCAGTAATCTCTAATCATAGAACTGCTTCAGACAACTGTTTCAGAATGGCATTGTTTATGTAAACAGTGTCACTGCAGCTTATTACAAGTTTGTGTGCTCTCTTTAGAGATGCAGATCTTATCTTGCAGCTATCAGGGTGCTAAATCTTACCTTGCTTGTGGTTTTGATTCCCTTCTCCCTTGTCTTCTTGTGCAAAGTGTGTAAAATCTGTATGGTGAGGATAATTTCTGGATGGCTTATGTGTACTGCTCCTGCCATCAGGAGATCCCAATCCAGTAGCTGGGGACTGTGACTTTGCTGTGGTGTAGGTGCAAAGTACAAATTTTGGTTCACATAAGTTTGAGTGACATCTGGTGCAAAAAAAACCCTCAAACCGTCTTTGCATCTGGGGAGAAGTTTAGTGATAGATTCCCCAAAAAAATCCTACGAAAATTCTTCTCCTCCTTAAATATAAGAATAATAGGGAAAAGAGAGAGAGGAATACAACCCAAAAAGGAGAAATGATGCCCCACACAGTCACTCAGGGATGCCCAGCCCTTCCCCAGCAGTGACCAGTGCCCCCCAGGCTCCTGTCCCCAGCTCCTACCCTGGACAAGATGCTCCAGGGTGTGGAATATCCCTGTGACCAGTTTGGGTCAGTTGTCCTGCCCATGCTCCCCTGTGGCTTCCTGAGCTCCTTGGCAGAGCCTGAGACTGAAAAGTCCTTGACTCAGAGAAGGTGATCCTTAAAAACCACTACAACATCAGTGTGTCAGCAACATTATTCTAAACCCAAAACTCAGCTACAGAGAAGAAAATAAATTCCATCCCAGCTGCAAGTAGGACACAGGGTGTCAGTGTACTCTGGTGTGGTTCCTGCTGTGGGTAGAATATAAATACAAAGAATCCAAAAGAGAAATGGAGCTGCTCTGGGATTCTGGAATGTGATCATCTGTTTCTGCTGTTGCATGGGGAAAATAAAATAAATCAGTACAATGTGAACTGGAAGGAAAGCGTGACAGTCATTCTTCAGTTAAAGGAAAGGGTGAAAAAAAAGTGTGATATCTTTTTGCTATCCAAAAAATGACAGAGAGGAACATTATGAGCAGGGTTTTATATTTCTCCAGTAACTAAATATTGCTTTGGCTTTATTGCTCAGTTGACTTACAGAGAATGGATTTGTGCTTAGAGGAGAGAGTTTTAAAATTGCAACTAGATTACATTTTTTTTCTTTTTTCTTGACCTCAGAACTTTTGATTTTAAAAATGGCTTGAAGCTTGATTCCATATTTTAAAAGTAGTTCTTTCTTCAGTCAGAAGTTACAGACCTATTTAAAAAAAAGTAGTAATTATAATAAATTATACACTGTGGTTAGTTTTGCTCCTCTTTAGCCCCATATTTTTAAATAGAGCTTGAAGGCAAAACTAATTAATGAGAAGACATGTATATAAAATTAGTTCAGAAGTACAGAAATACTGGTGTTGCCTCAAGCGAAGAGCTCTCAACACAATGAGTCAAATATAGACTGTTTAACTGGAAGAAGTTAAATCCTAAATTCAGACCTTCTCCTTCACCATCCTTCCTTTCAAGTGACCTTGTTTAAGATGAATCGATTGACCAAGACAGAATTTACCTGAGTGATTTGCAGTTTGAAGCAGTCAAGTAATTTCAGACTCTCTTTTTTCATTTCCTTAAAGAAGTCTGAGCTTTAAAGGGAATCCTTCTGTCTCAGAGCACAGGAAGAATAAACTCTTCTGACTTGAGAGTCAGGGAAATGGGCTGAATGAATCATCAGGAGCTGTTGAAGGCATTGCTATTACAAGATCATTGCCCTGTTCAGACCAAATGAAAATGAGAGGACAAAAAGGGGAAAAAAATAATAAAAAATCACAAGTATTGTAATGCAAACTATAAAAAGTGCTGAGGCATAAAGACTGAAAAGAGCTGATAGGTCATATTTACACCTTCCTTGAATGCTTGTGCTCCCTGGGCTATCAGGATTCTTCAGGAGGTCTGCAAATTCCTGAGTGACAGTGCCAACCATTGGAAGCCTTGAAGGGAACTTTGAGATTTTGGTGGGTTTTGTTTTCACTGAACATAAATCCAGTCGTCTCTGCATATTTCACCCCATTGGTCAGAAAATACAAAGGGTGCTTTTTTGGAAGCCAGGTCATGTTGCTCTAATTTGGAATAATGGGAATTGAAAACAACCAGGAGCATTTCTCTGGGCTATGAATATGTTGCCTCTTGAAAATGTGAATACAAATTCACATCTTCATCCCAGATTCTTGTTCCTATGCCAGCAAGACATTTGATATCACAATAGAAAGGAACATTTTACTATTTTTTAGAGCACTATTGGAATAATTATTTTCTGTTATAAGCAGCACAACCATAACTTAAACTGACAGTGCTAAATACCATGGTAAACCTGAAAACAATTCCTTTGTTGCTTGATAAATTAAACTGACCTAAAATAAGAATTACATTCCAAAAATATGTCCGAGCTATTAACATAAATTTGTTCAGAATCCAGCAATGATTAAGCAGTAGACTGAGTACTGTTTTCATCCACCTCTGACTTCACTGACATGTTTCTCCAGTAGGTTTCACAAACAAAACAATGAAATGAGGTTAATAAATCTTTCCTTTCATATATGTCTGACTGGATATTGGGAAAGATGGGATGTGCTTTCTGTAGCTCCTGGTGGCTACATGCCTGTGCAGTGCAGAACTCCTGCTCCTCTCTTGGCAGCATTTGAGCCTGACTGCAGCCAGCAGCTCTGTCCAGGTTGTGCCACTGGATTCTCCAAGTACAGGTAAATACTTCATGGCAGCATGTAACAGGTCTTATCAGCTAGTCTGGGATTGCACAGGTATGGCCGAATTCCTCCCTGCACTAATTTCCTGAAGTGTTGGTTTAAAAATTCAGCAGTGCAGAGATGCTGAGGTCCCCCTGGGGTGGGAGTGCTCCTCGCTGGCTCTGGTTCCATGGATCAGCCCAGCCTGCCTCTGGCACTGAGTGAACTCCTAGAGCAGGGCTGGGATTTCCCTGTGCCCTGCAGACACAAGAGGGAGCGCTGAAAAGGAGAGCGGCAGAGCCCTGGGAATCAGGGCTTGGGAAAGCTGGGACAGGACATGCTGTGAGCAGGAGCAGAGCCAGCACTTGAGCAATGGCCCTGAGCCCCAGACAGCTAATGTGTGCTGTTTCTGCAGGGGGAGAATCAGATAGCAATACAAGACTGCTTAGAGTGTGCTTTTGTCATCCAGAAACACTTAAGCTGCATGAAATAAATTGCATTCAGTATGCCAAGGGCATGAATAAGTCCACAGACTGAAAGGGAAGTGCATCAGCTTGGATGATTACCAGTGTCTAGGCAGCAGGCTCCCCTGTTTTCACTGGAGTTTTGTACAAGGGAAGGAGGAAATGTCCATAATGAGAAAGTGGGTCAGATACCAGTGAGAAAGAACAAAAGGAACAAGAATCGGAGAGCCCGTGAGCTGCACCCCATCAGCTCTGAATCTGGGGACAGAATGTGTAAGCACAAATGTCACTTTTTCTGCCCTTAACAAAACCTGACAGACCTCCCACGTTGCTGTAAAGGACGTCGGGCTGGTCTAGCAGCTTTGTTAAGCACAGAGCCATAAATGATGCCTCAGATTCTTAAAGCTTGATTTCTGACAGTAGAAAAGTGCTTTTTTCTGTTAAGCAGGGCAGGTCCCTGACCTGGGAAAATCCTTAATCCTGCTGGTGACAGTTCCTTTTAACTGCCTGGGTCTGGCTTAAAATACTCTTTCTGTGAGGAGAGTTTGACAGATGAAAACAAGGCTGGTCCTCCCTTCGTTGTGCATAGTGAGCTTTCACACTGTTTTGTTAAAAACGCAGGAACAGCCTCCTAACCTGGAGCTACCTGTCTATCCTGCATGGAGCAGTGAAACGACTTGTCCCATTGCTATAAAAATAAATTAGGTGCATGCGTTTTGTGCTCCAGGTAACGTGGCATTTTGTATGCAGACCTAGGCCACTCGGGAGGTGCAGCATTATTCCATAGCCAAGCAAGAGAAAAAGCCTCATAAGACAAAGGGAAAATAGAAATGGCCCAGCAGAAAATACAGGTGGAAAGTTCTTCATCCATCTGCCACAACACAGAAACCCTGGCTGGGCAGAATTTAAGGTGTTTTCTCCACTTGCTCCCCACTGCGCCTCTCTGAGCCTCTCCTCCCTCGGCAGAGCTGATCCTCCTTCTCCAAAACATGAAAAGGAGGTGTAATGTTTGTAGAAGCCATTTGTGTGTCCTTCCTGTGCCACATGTTCCCTGAGCAGACTCCGGGGCCGGGGCTCTTCACCCTGACAGGCTGCACCCCAGGACTCCACAGTGGGAAGGGACACCTGAGCAGGTGATGCTCTGCTGTTCCCAGTCATGAGCTGACAGTGTTCCCTGCCACTGGCACATCCCCTCCTGTGCATAGTCCTGGCCACACCATGGCCTCAGGGATAAGCTCTTCGCTTTCCACCTCCTTTTCTAGGATGTTAAATTTGCAGTGGCTTGTCCAGACCCCAGCTATAGATCCTTATCTTACCACATGACAATTACACGGATTTTTAAGTGACAGCTCAGTATTTCCCATGTTCCCTCATTTTCATTTTGCAATCGCAGAGAACTTATGATCCCATTAGCAAGTTAATGTTTGTGGGTTTTTGACTGGAAGTTGCAGCCTTTTGATGGATGTGTTACATACACACTGACTGATTAAATATGAAAATATATAAACCCAAAGAGGAGCAGAGGACATGTGGGTTATACAGAGCCCTGCAGCAGGATCTGTTGTTCAAAGAGGGGCAAGTTCAAAGAATCAGCCTCACTGAGAGGTCTAGTGCACTCACATCTCACATACTACAGCTCCAGTGAAAACTCCCTGCTCGGTCCTTCTCACCAAGAGCCTGAATGCTGCCTGAGTTTTTGTTTGGTTGGGGTTTTTCCATGAACAAATGAGCATATGGAAACTAAGGCATGAAATGCAGGTGAGCCCCCGGAACAGGAGTGATGCTCCCCAGCTTCTATCCTGGGGTAGCTGCTCCCACTGCTTCCCATTTCCCACAGGCTTTCCGTGGTATTGGACTATTTGCCTCACAATAAAAACCAAATTGTGCAATTAAATCCTCTGTCTACCTGGATTAAAGTCATCGTGGTACTGTTGCTGAAGCCCGTTTACTAACCTTGAGTTGATACAAAATGTGCAGAACCAGTGAGACCTGTTCTACCACAGAGGCTGAGAAAGAAGCATTAACGCTTTGCCTGTCAGACGTCGTGTGGATTCAATCTAATTTTCTTTCATACAAGAACAGAGAAATACAAAAGCAGGGAAGCTGTGATGTAAAATTGTAATACAAGGTCAAGGTCAGGAAGATTTTGTTGGCTTGTGGTATGTTAGCACCTGCATCCTTGCCCCCTCTCCATAATCAGCAGTTTTCAGATGACTGTAAACCTTTTCTGAGCAGTTTAGATCTTCCCATGACACTGTTTTGCATTTTCTTTTGACAGGTCCTTATTTTGCAAGGCTGTTAAATGTGCATTGTTCATTGAGGGTGATCCCAAAGTTCTCTGCAAGGGATTTATATGCAGGAGTAGCATCTTTTCCTGTTGGAAAGCAGTCACCAGTTGAGGAAAAAAGTACCTTACACTTTTGGTATTTCAGTGTTAGAATTCGGAATAGGCAGAGAGTTTGGGCTCAATTAAAAAAAATCATTCAAGGAAAGTAAAAAGAAACTTTAGTCCCTACGTTAGAATGGCAAACGTGGATTCTTTCCATCCAGTTGAAATGAGAGACAGCACTTTCCCTGGCAGTGGCCTGGATTTTACTGACAGACAGATGCACACGTATTTTGGGATGTGCTTGCCTGGCAAGCCCTGGGACATCTTCCCCTCCCTCTGCCCACACAGCCCTCGGCTGGCACAGCTTTCCCCCTCCCACCCCTGTGCAATCCAAATTACTCAGCCCCTGGTCTGTGAGGAACAAAGCTCAGCCAGGGCTCAAACACAGCAGAAAGAGGAGAAACATCATAAAAGGGAATTTAATGGACCAGCAAAGCCTGTTGGGATCTCTACTGAAACAGGCTGGGTTATTTCAGCCCTAGCACTCACAGCTTTGATGGTTTCCTTGTGGCTGCTCTTCCTGGGAAAGATCCAGGTGAGGAGTCCTGGCAGGGGCTGCTTATCCAGGGCCAGCCTGTGGCATTTGTCCCTGGGTCACCTCGTGCTTCTTCTCTCTGCTTGCTCAGTGAAGTTTCTCCATCAACATCAGTGTCCCCTGAAGTGCTCATTCCTTTTGAATTTATTGACACCTGCGTGCTGACAATTTGTTTTGGGTACAGCAGGCTGGTGAAAATGCTGCTGTGGAATCAAAGGTTGCTGACAGGAGTCACATAATAATATTTAAAAATCCACCAGCTGTGACTGGTGCTCTTTCTAGAGGTTTGGTTTTGTGCTTAGTTTTCCTTTGGAGTAGGTTCTAAATCAGTTGCAAAGATCATTTTGTATAAATTTATTGGACCTATGTGCACTTAGACAGGCTATCTTTAGATGCTCATATACTTACAATGTAGCTCTTGAATATAAACACATGGCTTTGTCAATGATATGTGCGTTTTAATATAATAAAAAAGCCCTTACTTCTCCTGCAAAATGTTGTGTAATACAAGCTGTAAACTTTGTGTCAGAGATTAATACTTTGTGTTTGTTGACATGTGGTGAGAGGATGCCTGAATAATTTTGCAAAGAGTGATATGTCTTTAATATATCCAGTTATTTGTCCTTGTTTTGAGTTTTCCATCTAGATAAAGAGTGCTACAGAATTGTTTTCTGTTGTAGCTTACTTGGCATGAGAAAGCTGAGAAAAATCAGACCACAAATATATGGTTTTGTATAGAATTCTACCAGCTTGGAATAAAACAAAGTTCTTTCTGGACTAGTTCTTCCTGGCCTGCCTCCATCACTGACACTAATTGGAGCATTCTGCTTTAGGTATTTCTGGGCTCATAGAGCTTTATGAGACCCACATTACCAGGGTTTTGTTTGACTTTCACTCTAAAGCCCTAATATTTGCAGAAGTAAGCATATGCAAATATTTGACTACAAGCATCACTTTCAGGGAGTGCAGTTTGGTTTCAGTTCAGAAAATGCCTTTTCCTGTTCTGTTTTCCAGCAAGGATGTGAGATCTTCTGTAAAGTATTTAGACAACTCTGGAATCTTAGGGCTTGCTCTTCTTATTGTGCTTGTTGGGTAATGATTGATGCAAATACAAAGTAAAATGCTCTGAACTGGTGATTTTAAACTCCTACAATTGACTACACAGCAAGCAGAGGAAGAGGGGGGAATGATTTCCAAATATATTAGAGCTGACCTTTGATTGGTGTGATACCAGAAGAGAGCAAAGGGAGGAGGTTATTGTTAATTACTCTTCTGCTGAAAGTTGGGGGCTTGAAAGACTGTTTGATGAACTTATTCCTTGCCACCTCCTTGTGCTGAGAGTGCCCTGGGTGTGCTGCCCTCCTGCAGCAGTCTCACACTGTGCAGCAGCAGCAGAAGTGACACTGGCAAGCTATAGATTTGATGTGTCCTAATGACTTCCGCATCTATTTTTTTTTTTTCAAATTGCAAATAAATCCTATTTTCATATCTATTTTTCTGAGGGTACACAGCTTACAGAAGAGTTGGTGTCCCACCAGCTGCCTCTCCAGCACCTCTCTGGAGCTCCCTTTTTGCTCTCAGCTACTTGGTGTTAGCAAGTGAGGATGAACCATGCTCAGGCTGCAGAGAAATTTTTAATATGAATTGGGAGTACTATTTGGAGCCCAGGTACACAGAAGGACACAAAGGAAAATAAAGAGTAGATTGCCTGTTGCCACTGTGATGGTAGTAAGTCTTGTTCCAAAAGATAGAGAGGATGGATTTAATACAAATTGCAGAAATACAATGTTTAGAGCAGCAAGTCATCATGAAAATTAGAAAATATATTTAGCTCTTACAAGGGCGCTGCATTTAGAGTATTATATTTTTAGACTCTCAGTAAGCCAGGCACACACTGCCTTACACCCTCTGACATTTTCATTATTTGAGGCTGGCAGTGGACATAAATATTATGGCAGAATAACAAAGCAAAACCCAGTGAAACCATCTTATTTTACCTTTGAATTTTAATAATTAATATTTATGCAGATATGAGGGGAATAATGACACAGTTTTACTGTAATTGAGCCAGAACTTCCTGAGAGGCCAACCCACAAGATCTTTGGCTGGAGACAGCATTTTAGCAGCAGTGGAAGCCACCCCAGGGACCACAGAGGGAAACCCTGAAGTGCTTGAGAGCATCCCAAGGGCAAGGAATGGGATCAGGTATCAAAGCTGATGGACGGGCACATCCCAGAGGCTTGGCTAATGGATTTTAATGGGTTTTGCTTGTCTCTGTGACTGTTTTCCCTGCTGTCCATTACTGAAGTAAACCCTCCCTTTAAAGCATGTGGACAGGTCTGTGGGTGTTCTCTGACCCAGCTGTGCCACCAGCAGCAGCTGCAGGAGGAGACTGGGAGCACTGGGAGGCAGGGTTGGCCACAGCAAGGTCTCAGTTTAAGAGACATTCAAGATCCAAATCCAATGGATGTTGTTGGGAAACTGTTGGATTTCTCCTGTTTCTCATCTCTCTGCATCATCAGTGATGTCTGGCTACAGGAGCAAAAGAGACATGCAGAATAAAATCCATCTTGCCATTAACTTCTTTAAAGTTTTAATGCAAGAGGAAGTGCACCAACAGGAGCAAATTATAAAAATCACCATCCCTGACTTTGATGGATGTTCTCCTCACAAACTCACCACACACTGTTTTATGAACTAGATTATTTGCCTAAGTCATCATCTTATGATTGATTAGAGAAGCAAAATGAGGACATAATCACTTCTATATATCTTGCTTACTACAAATAAGAAAGTTTTGTACAACAATTTATTAAAAGCTGATTAGATTAAAATAAATTGTATAGTTGGAGCCTTGACAAATGGTTCTTTTGTGTTGAAATACTCGGTGGTTAAGTGGTGTTAGCAGAGCAGCCAATGGCCACTGGCTCCATTTCTGCATCCAGGTGCTGGGGCAGGAATTATTTACTAAGGGGCTGTCCAGGAGAAAACAAGGAAATTCAATTTTTTTGTGTATCCCATGCCAACTGCCAATGGCATCACTAAAATAATTATTCCTTTGAGAAGTCAGGAAATGTTCTTTCCTGCTGTTTTTTTAATAAGTGAGAGGGATGGGATTATTGATGTGGAAAAAAAATCATAAATTGTAATTTTTCAGAGCTTTGTACTGACAGCAATTTTTTAATGTGTAAAATATAAATTCCAGGTTTGATGAATAAATGCATACATTTTATTAGAGTGTGTGGAATGAAATGTTTTAATCTGAAATGTAGGAATTATGGTGGGACACATTTCCCAATGGTTTGGCAAGTATTTGAGCCCCAAATGTAGAACAAGTACTGAAGCAATATAATATAACATGTCAATTTTAAGGGGAAAAAGTATGGTCATGCTAAGCAAAAGAGATTAAACGCTATGAAAAATGAAAATATATTGAAGAGCCATAGATTTTTAAGAAAAATGTGCTCCCAAGGTATCCAAAAGTAGTCCTGAGTAAGGGGGTAAAATTGACTCCTGAACATTATATGAATAAAAAGCACCTTTGGGCAAGGTCCTGTCTTTCTCAAAGTCTTCTAAACTACTCAATTTATTTCAAACCTCTGTCTCTGTCTCCTCTCAAACTGTGAATGATGGGGAAAATGAGCAAGGGAAAAGCTTTGTTCTTCTTTTGGAGGGGACAGGTCCTGTCCCTTGTCCTGTCCCTTGTCCTGTCCCCTCCACCTGGGGATGGGACTGTGTGATGTAGTGATGGAATTCTCTTCCACCTCCCAGTGAGTGCAGAAATGGGTCTCATGTTCCCACATACACCCTGAATGCAGTCATCTCCAAAATTAACTTACCATTGCTATCTGAGGTGTGGATATCTCCACCATAGCAGAAACCATCTCACTGCACCAGATCCACCAAATTCAAATGAAATGCAGTCATGGCAGGACAGAAATAAGACTTGGTGGAGGAATTTCAGCTTATTTTTTCTCTGAAACACCATGTAAGCAATCCTGATAGGATGAAGTGTTAATGACTGATTTAGAGTGTCCCTAAATAGAAGACACCTTTCACAGTGAGTTCAAATCACACCGAGTTGTTTTTATATAAAAGAGATCACTTAACTTAAGTAGACCTTTTACTGCAGAGCATGGTGGTAGGTTTCTTAGCAAAATCAAGACATCTGTGAGCTTTTCTGGTGGTATTTTTACCCAGCTCCTCTTTCCTATGAACATGTTTTCAGCAGTATGTATGTAGTGAGAACTTGAGTAGTTTTAATTATATAGCCTTATTTGCTAACTTTAGATGCAGAATAATTTCTAAGCATGTAATTAAACTTACAGACACTGATGGCTTCTTACTTAAATGGCTTAAAATTGAGCATGTGCTTTTGTTGATTGATAGACTGGTTAATAACAATGTACCTGCTTAACTGCAGGCTGCAGCCTTGGCATGGCAGAGAAAAGGAAGTTATATCTATAAAGATGCTGTGGTCAGGGTGTATTACAACCCTATTTATCACCAGGAAATTATCAATTCAGCTCTTGTTTTAAAATTTTTAAAAATATTTTTTCTTTTAATAGGGGAGAAAGATACTCAAAGCTTAATTTGTGTATTTTTCATATATTTATTTCAGCTCTATAGTCTCTGCCTGTTACCCATTATAAAAAATTCCAACTTGTTTCATATGAAAGACAGGCTTATTAATGTCTCAGTGCCGTGCAACACATCATTAAAACTCAGATGTAGTCATTACCTCATGCTACAGTGCTTGGGATTATTAATATTTCCAACACTATGAGGACACAGGAGATGTACTACTGATGCAGGCATTTCTAAGCCTTGTGATGGATTAAAAAAAGGATGCCTGGATACAAAAGAAACACTGTCCTGGCCTTTTTTACAGGCTTCTTTTAGCATTCAGGGAGGTTTTGCTGTTGTTTCACCAAGTGTGTGGTAATTAAACTGATGGGAGGACTGAGAGCTAATTGATGACAGGGTGGGTTTCCAGAAGTGCTGTGCTAAAGGGAGTAATGTTAGAATTGCTGTTGAAACCTCCGGGTTTTGGGTTGTGACATGTGAAGTTCAATAGACCAGAGACTGAACAGGACCCAATCCCCACAAACTCAGCAGGGAGGCTCTCAGGGGTCTGGAAGCTCATCCCCTCGTTTGCAGCAGATGTCCTGCAGAGCAGGGAGGGCAGAACACGTGAAGGGGCACACAAACACTGCTTGGTGCACATGGACACTGGAGAAGGCAGATGTGACATCTCCTGAGTGCAGTGGGAATCGTCCAGCTGTATATCCTAGACCAGGAATTCCTCCCTGGACTCACCCGAAGAGTCAGGTGCGTGATGTTGGACAGAGCACTGACACTTAAAACCATCCTGCAAAGCTGAAGATGTTGGGTCACAATGAAGCTGGGTAATAATTTTGTACCACCGTGATAGATACAAATATGTGCTATATGCACTTCTGTAATGGGGGTCAACACAGGGCTGGAAATGGGAGAGATCCCTGAAAAGAGGGGTTTTAGCAACAGAGTTGATGCTATTCCTCAGCTTAGAGCAGATTTCAGTTCCAGGTTGCTTTAAGCAAGGGGTTGCAGTGAGGTTTATAACTCCATTGGATATTATTTCTAGGCTAGACGAGATAGCCAGAGGATTGTGCACTGTGCTGGTGTGTCCCTGCCTGGGCGTGGGTGTCCCTTCTGTCAGTGTGACTAAATGCCCTTTTTCTTTCCCGTTTTGTTCAGGGACAGACGAGTCTTTAATATGACAGAGCAGATTTTTATCACCAGTCAACATGAGAACTTTAGTTCTGTGTTTGGCTCATGGAACTCTTTTTTGGTGCTACACAATGGTTTTATAATTATTATTGACGGAATTGTCCTTTTCAATGTGTAATCCCCTTGTATTTTGCTGACCAAGGCAGATGTTCTTACCTTTAATATCTGCAAGATACCCCTTGAGTTTTCTGTATTCTGTCCTTGCTGCAGAACAAACTTTGATTATGGAAGCTTCATGTATAAAATGAATGAAAAAATAACCTTGTTAGAAAAGGGTAGTGTAGAAGGGAGAGAGAAAAGAGCCCTGAGACACTGGAACTGGAATTTAGTCACATCTTCTGGACCAGCTTCTTTTCTTGCATTTTGCAGACTTTGGAAAGTAGCTGAATGTACATTCCCTCTTCTGAGCCTTGCATGTTGTCTTTGCCAATAACCCCTCTTACTGATGCATTTTAGCAATTAAATTAAACTCCATAAGTGCCATTTTTTATTCTCCCTGCATAGAGGCTGGCAGGACTGTATTCTCAGGTGGCTGATTCTGCCTAAGCCCTGTTGTGCTGTAGTTGTGAAGTCTGTGAATTTCTGTTCTTTTCTAGGAGAAAAAAAAAATCATCACCCTCCTGTAACAGTAAAATTTTTTATTATTATTATTGCAAATTATTTTTGTTACAGCACAGTGATTTCTTTGTAATTGAATGCTGTTGTTTTGACATGGAACTGAGCTCTCCTTCTATTAAAAAGGGAAGTGGCACCACTTTCCAAGAACCTCTTTGAGAGAAACTGCACCAAACACATTTTGACCAGCACAGAGAGGAAAAGCAGCTCCACAGAACTGGTAGTGGCTATTTTCAATCTCTGTGAGATGCAAGCAAAGCACGTGAAAATGAGGGGAAGGCAAGAACAGTGTCATGGGATAAGCCATGCACTGTCCCATGTTGCCATCCTCATGCAGCAAACAGTTTTGTCTCCCTCTTTGAGACAACCCAGCATCCTCAGAGAAATTGTTCACCTCTGGCAATGGATCATGTCTAGACCTCTGAGGGTCCTTGATTAAGGAGAACATTCCAAGAAGTGGGTTTGAACTCAGAGATTCTCATTAAGCTTCTTACAGTTTTACTTCTCCTTCTGCAAAATAAGTTCTTGCCTAATGGTCCACGCACCCAGTGTTTCAGAGAAACCCAGAGCACTTTGGCATCTGGCTCCCCCTGACTTTGCACCTCAGTTATAGTATGGGTTAATCCAGATCATTTCCACGAGCACTGCAAAAGCAATCAGCTCCCCAGATCAGCTGCTTGTGCTGCTGTCTGTGTTTATTGACTGGTGACAACTTCAGAACTGTTATCTATCATGATTCCTGCAGCTCAGCAGGTAGTAAACATTCTCTTTACTATAGCAAATTGAACAAAATTGGTATGCAAGTCTATTAGCAAAGCTTGTAAACACTTGACTAAACTATGTGGCTCAATTAGCAAAGAATAATGGAGCAATAAGTAAAGTGTGTGCAATTTTATCAACTGTTTTCAGCTCAGTGAAGTCTACAGCGTTATCAGGAAAGCATAAAGAGCATTTGTCAGTGTGTCTCACTGAATCCTTGCATATTACCTTTGACTAAATCAAAAAGGTATGTCAGAAAATCAGAAAAAATTATTAACAGCATCAGCACAAACTGCAGCACAGGTGCATTTGTTTACTATTTAACAAATGTGTGCAACTTGGTTAATTAAGAATATTAAAATGTTACATCTGAAGTGTGCTATTAAATTATTGAAACAGCAAGGTTGATCCCTAACAGACAGTACACAAACAGCTCCTTCATGTATATGTACAACATAATTTCTAAATTATGTTAATACGAGCACATTTGAAATAGTGCTTTATAATCAGCACATGAAATTGGTGCTGCCAGGAACTTCTCTGTTGGATCCAAGCTCAGCTTGCCTAAGGTTCAGGCAAACACTGAAAAACTAAGATTTTGATTCAGCTATAGCAAAGAACAGGCAACTGCCCTCAGCATTTCCAGTTGCTTTTACACCTGGTTCATTCAAAAGCTTCATTTCTTGTTTTTATGCTGCAGATGAGAATGAAAATGAAATCTGCAGGCAAAAGCCTGTGACATATAAGGCTCTATTCCATCTTATGCTGATGCAGAATTGCTCTTTAAAGACCTGTATTTCAGTTCTGTGCTGCATTATCAGGTCTGATGTTCTCAGCAGACTGTGCCTGTTGCAATGGAGCTTGGGGGTGTGCCAAGAAAACCAGAGGAGAAAGGAATGTTTCCATCACCACCACCACCACCACCACGAGTCCTGCAGAGCGCTTGGCTCCCAGCAGGATGCTGTACCCAGGTCATCTAAAGGAGGGTTTATATTCCCTTTTCCCTCCCACTAACAGTAAATCAGTACCTGACTTTCCCTTTTTTTAAAGCTCTTGATGCCAGCCCAGTCGTGTGTAGATCTGTGATGAATCTCTCTGGAAGCATGGATCAAAAAGAAGAATGAAGGTGGCACCTGTATTTTCTGCATCCCAGAAGGAATAGTCAGTGAAAGGCTGTCCTTGGTGCTCAGAGAAGCTTCTTTGGCAGCCTGAAGAACCACCTTTTCCAGTGCTGTGAATGTCTCAGCTGCCACTGTAAGATCAGGAATGAAACACCATCAAAGGGACAGTTCAGGTTCAATCTTTGACCCCTTTGAAAATAAAAATCAGGACCTGGTATAATACAGAAATTGCAGGTGTATAAAAATTTGTCAGGACTGTTGGAGACTTTTGCAGTATCTGTAGCAGTGAATGATACATTGATGGCATAAAACAATTTTGACTTTAGGACATTTAAAGATCTTCTTCATTAATGGATTATTAGCCATGAGGAAACCAGAGACTTTTGCTTCCCTGTAGTTTCTCTCCCCACTTTCCTGCCAACCTTACCTGGCTCAAGAGCTGGAGAGTGTCACTCCCAACAAGAGCAGTACCATCAGATAATGTTAGATGGTTTGGGATCTGTATTTTGTGTCCCACTCCTCTCATACTCATCCTCCCAGCCCATTTCCCTTTCCAGGAGCAGAGAGCTCACAGCCAGGCTGGCAAATCTCCTCAGCTGTCCAAAGCCTGGCCCAGCAGCAGCCCAAGAGCCCATTTGACTTGAGTCTGAGCTTCAGCTCCCTGAGGGAGCCAAGAAATGCCTGGGATGGCATTTCAGGGGGAAATAAAGCAGAGAAACTGAGAGAGCACAATATTCAGACTTTGCTCACTCACCCCTCACTTGCAAAGAGCCCATTCCCAGCGGTGCCATCAATAAGGAAATTAGGGATGCTGTTCCTTGTGCCCTAAAGTGGGGTGAATTTTACTTCTACTCATTCATCAGTCAGGTAGAAAATGTTACCTATTTACATTCCCATTTGGTTGAGCTATATGGCACATTCACATGTGAGCATTTTGGTTATCCAAGCTTTTGCTCAGCAAAATCAAGGCTGACTATCCCCAGCCCAGGCAGGGATCTGTCATGCTCCATTAGGTGACTGTATTTCTTATGACAAAGAGAACAAGATTCCTTAAGGACAGAATAAACAGCCAGGCAGACCTCTGGAGCACCATGGATCTTCAGCCTGGGGGGCTTTTTCCATCCTGAAGCCATTAAATGTGGCATTAACTACAGCATATGAATGGGTTCCACAGATTATAGCCATAGGAGGAACTGGGAACGTGCCCCTCTTACACTGTTTGCAGAAATGCACTCCTGTTGTGAGGATATATGTTTTCATTACAGAACAATTCCCATAATAATAGCCATTGAATAGGGATGCCTAATGTGGAGTACAGGAGGAAAAAAATAGAACTACGCTTCAAGTAATAAGTTTTGATTGAATGAATGGCTACTTTATAAACTTTCATTACTATGATTTGGTCTGAGGGAAATAGCAGCCTGTCAGATTTTTTCCAATGGAAAATTTAATCAACAGAAAATGATGCATTAAGAGGATGAAAAGGCTTCTGGCAGCATTCTGCTGGACCTCACAGCTTCTCTCTGCCTTTCTCTGCCTTTAACAACTTGGGGGTTTGGGATCCTGCCTGCCCCCATTTCCTTAGGCTGCTGCTGGGATTTTTCTGGGAGCTGTGCTGGGAGATTTCACAGAGCCAGAAGAAGCTCTTCAGAACTTTTTTCCCAGTCCTCATGCAAAATGTGATGCTCAGTCACCCCCAGGCATGGAGACTGGCACTCGTGAGTGAACAGCACTGTCCTCTGTGGCTCTTTGCTAAACCCTGCTGGACACGAAGCTGTCCCAGGTCAGGTTGGGTTTATGGCCATGCTGGAGCCTCCAGAGCCTGTTTAGCTCCTTTCTCAGCTCAGTGGTGCTTGGCTGTGCTCAGTCTATGTTTATGCTGTCTCTGTGTAGGACAGAAGTGTTTTTACTGGGAAATTCATCAGCACAGTGCCATTTTTAGTATAGCTGTGACTTTGAAATACTAGAGAAACATCATTATAACTGCACAATCTGCTTGGTTTTTCCACTACAATTTAAAATTTTCCAGCAATAATATATACTGCTAGTCAAATTCTGTTTTCTTTATGCAATATTTTGATCAATAGAAGGTTTTTCTCTTGACAAGATATCTGATTGCCAGCTAAGTTTTTGAGGGTCACATTTTATCCCTGATTCAACAGCACTTATGTCCCCCTCTCCTCTTTATTGTTTCTCTCCAGGAAAGAAGAAATCACAAAGTTTAACCACGTCCTTTATCTTCCCATTTCCTCTAGTTTGAGCAAAGTGGAAAACAGGGAAACCTATTTTAAAAAAAAATTAATTTCAAACCAGAGGAAATCTCTGGTATTCCCTCAACTAAAAGAGACCTTGTAATATACATGGGTAGAACATATGATGATATCTATGTACATGCTGGTTTTTCATCTTTAATTTTCTCTCAGCAATTCTACTACATTTATTATTCTTGTCTTTTCCATTTGTATTTCATCACAGGCTCAGTCATCTTTGTTTAAACCTTTTTCCCTATGATTTTCTTCTTTCCCTCATATTTTTTTTTCTGGTTGAAAACTCTGATTTTACAGCATTAAAGAATTCTGAAGGAAATCTTCCATATCTGCCCCAATTCTAAATTCTCATAGCAATTTGCTGGTAAATTTATCTTTCATTTAAGTTGCTAAATGGTTTCTTTTCCCTTCTGTTGCACTGTCATTTCTTCCCAATTATCCATCAGTTTCAGTACTTCTGTGCTTTAGAGATGAACAATAACAACTTCAGGCAGTGTGCTGTATTAAATTATTTATTCTGCTCTCCTTATCAGGAGTCTGGTAGTCTACAAACTCAGAAATTTGCAAGACATACAACCAAGACTTAGAAATTTAGACTCAGAGTCCTTTTGATCTTACAACTATGGATTTAAACACATGAAAGCAAGTGGTCATTCAGATAAATTTACCATTTAAGAAGTTTTTTGCTCCAAAAGTATTGGAGAATCTACAGCTGGTTATCACAGCACCCTCCAAAGAGAATCTCTAGAACTCCACTCTTGGAGGGTCCTCATGGGCTTTGGCCAGATTAAACATGCTTTTTCAAATTACCCTTTATCTAACAGCTTCTCCCATTATTTGAATAACTGATAGCTAGCTTCACCCTGTTCATATTAATCATGGGTATGATTGATCTGCATTAATCTAAATTATTAATATAAATTAGTAAAACCCCACTGCAGCAAAGCAACAGAGTGAAGCACATTATAATTGAAAAGCTACAGTTTAGGGGGCAAATTTTACCCTGTCAGTGGATGGCACCTAACACATATTGCAGTGGCTGCCAGCACCAGTTCAACATTTCATACGTGCCTCTGATGAGACCCGTGTCATCTGAGGATAAATACATGAGCATGCCACAGCTTGAATTCTGTTTGGCTGCCTGGAATAGCCTGTAACTCAAAAATCTTCCTCCTCTCTGGCAAGAAATCCTCATCAAGCAGACAAATCTGTGAAAATCTGGTCTCTGACGTCAAGAAATCCCAGGCTTTGGGTACCCTTCTCAGCACACAGGGCAGCTCCTGTGCTGCTGGAAGCTGCAGCTGCTCAGCTGAAGTAAAATATTGACGACACTCCTTCTGTAGTTGCTCACCTGTTGGGTACGTGACCCCCTCAATCACTGCCTTTCTTTATCTGCCTCTCTGGTTCAAGCAGCGAGTGAGATCCTGCAGGCTCTCAGCTGGAGCTGAGCTCTTCATGCTCCTGTTGCATATGGATCAGGGAATGATGCTGCAGCTCTGCCTTCAGCTCTGCAATTTACTCACTGCATGGAGAAATAGCACTGTGCTCCAGCTGGACCATTCTATAAAGAAGTCAGGGTTTTTTGTTGACTCCCACTTTTCAGGGAAATTGCACATAGACCATAAATAAAATAATATTTGTTATTAAGATTCAAAACTTCTAAACAGACCAAACACAGAAAAATCTATGGTTTTCCCCTGAATAATTTTGTCTGCTTATAGACCTGAGTGAGAGATACAAACTGATTTCTTCATATGTTTTTGGTAAGTCCCTGACTAACCTGACTAAGATCTGACTAACCTATTGAGGGCACCATTCTGGCACTGGTGACAGAGGAATGATATGTTCCAATGGGATATGTGCAGATTTAGTTCAAACCTCTCCAAGCAGGATGGGAACTAAATGTACCACCAAGCAGAGGAATTTTTTAAGCAGTGGCTATTAAGCCTTTCTTCCATGACTATCTGTTGCATAATCTAAAGAAAAATCCTGGAGAGGTCTCTCTTGTTTTTCATTTTTTGAAAAAAAACCCCTAAACTTCCAGGTTCACGCTGCTGACAAAGCATCTCTTTAATTTTCCATTCCCCCTCACAGCCTCAGCACAAGCTGTACTTCCCTGACCAATACATTTATTTTCCAGAGCAGCTTTGACATGCAGAACTAGCTGAGACAGAGCTGTATTTTAGCACCTTCTAGGACACCCCTGTCAAGTTAGGATTTAGGGAGGATCAGGATGTCTGTATGAATGTTGCTAAATTTAAATTGTGCAGAGAGAAAGCGCCACATTTCCATGCACCACAGTCGAAGTTTTCACATTAATAAACTAAAAGCATGTTAAAATAGGGTGGTGGTCCCAAGAAACACAAAACACAAACCCACATCTCCAGGCCACAGGGTGTTTTTAACAATCCTCGTGTAGTTTAACCTTTTGTACGTCAGGTGAGAAGTTCTCTGCTGCAATTGCAGATCCTATCCTGGCTGCAGAGTTTCCTTCACAGACAGTTCCACTCACCCTGCTTTTCTAAGTGCTGTGGGATAAATAAAACACCTACAAGGAGAAATAGAAAAGGAAAGAAAGTTGGGGTTATAACCTGTATCCACTGACACTATCAGGCTTCTCATGAGAGGTTTCACACTGGTTTGTTTTTGAGAGTCTCTGATTGTGCAGTGCTTGGTAACGCTGTGCTTGAGAAACCTCTGTCACGTAGGACAAAGCTCTTCCAGCAGGAATGGCTCATCTTTCTCAGTGGCATTTCCATCTATTTTTTGAAGCATAGGATTTAAACCTATCCTTCAAACACTTGGGAAGAACTTCACTGGTATTTGATGAGTGAATCCTTAGGTGCTGGAAGGATTTTTAGTGCAGGGTGGCTTTAGGGTCCTTTCCAAACCTAGAACCTGAGGGCTGCAGCTGCTGGCACTGAGGCAGGTGAAGAGCTCAGTGCAGCTGAACCCAGTGAACCTCCTCTCTGGGAGCTCCTTCCTAAACCTTACCCTGCTTGGAAACACCCTCTCCTGTGAAGCAGTGAGGATGTATAATGTCTTTACAGAACGTGATAAAGAAACCATTTGTTTCAGAGTGTCCTTGGTGAGCTGTGTCAGCCATGCTGTGGTTCAGAACAACTTGGTGCTCATGTGGACACGGCAGCTGTGGCAAAACAGATTTTTCTGTGTACACACAGAGTTGGAAGCTCTCGGAGTGGTGAGTACAGAACAGAAAATCTGAGTCTGTGTTCAGGCAGGTGGTGTGAGGCTGGGCAGAGCAAATCTTCCCCCTGGGGCATGACTGCTCCTTCCACGAGCTGCTGCTGCTGAGAGCCCCAACAGCCTCCAGCAAGCTCAGTCCAGCCTTAGAAAGCAGATTTCTGTGGGGAGGAGTCGTCTGTTTATCCCATGTCCTCATGTGTTTAGCATTAAGGGAAGCGAGAACAAGTTCTACATGAAGAAGCTCTGCCAGGGACAAGTCAAGTTAAAATTAGAGTTCCAAAGTACTTGTTCACCACGGGACACCTTCTGTTTACCATCCCTGGAACAAGTAACACAACTACACAAATTATCATCATCCATGTCAAAATTATTTCCACGGCAAAGAAAATCTCCATGCAGACATGTCCTGAGATACACACCAGATTTTGCTGATAGAACTTCCCCTTAAAAACGAGCCCTTTGAAAGTTTGGTTGGCTTGTTTCAACTTCTGCTTTTTCAAGGAGATTTCTTCCTTCCTGGAAAGCATTGGGTGCTTTTTTGGAGGGTGTTCCTGTATGTATCAGCAGCTCCTGAGTACAGGACTTTGACAACCTATGCACTTTCTTGAAATACATACTCTGACTCCTTCTCACCTCCTACATCAATCTCCTTGGCAACAGAGTGACACCAAGCCACTTTGTGCTCTTATCCCGGCCTTTTCTTCTTTCAAAGGATTTGGAGTTTCCCTGTTTTTTATCCTTTTGGGCTCATCCCATTCGTTGGACTGTGGTTTTGTGTTTGATGATTTATTGATAAATAAAACGTGTCCTGTTTCTCTATACAGTCTTGATCCTCAACCAAAACACCCCAAAGCTCAATAAAAATCCAAGCCACAAAGAATAAACCCAGAAGATAGGAGGAGACAATAAGAATGGAGAAGAGAATATTCTAATAATACTTTTTTCCTAAACACTATTTCCTTGTGCATTTATATGAGGTTTCCTAGACCCAACTTTGACCATGAAATATAAAGTACTAAAACATTTCTGTTTCAATTACAAATGGCTGAAACCTCCTTTTCTGTTGGCCTGAATGTAGACATATGAATATTCAAAAAATATATCTTCATTTCTTTCTCTGCTATTTAATTAATGGATGATCAGGGTCATAATCTGTCAGTTATATTCAAATTTTTTTAAAAAAAATAATTCACAGCTATAGAAATGGTGAAATATCCAAGCTTCAAATGAGCCCCTCTGTGCAGGCTCTGTAATAAACACACCTTCAACATATTCTGACCTCTTCATTTTTCATTGCAAAGATTAATAATAGGTAGCTTAGCAACGATGCTGTATTGTCAGTGCATGCTGGGGACTTGGCAGCATTCAAGGTCGATCTGCAATAAGCTTAGATTGAATGCCATTAACTAGATGCCACTTTGCCTCTGGATTTTATTGCTAAATTTTTATTCCAGGAGGGGGAGAAAATACTGTGCTGGCACAGTTAATATTTGGACCACAGCAGAAAGGACTGGATCACTTACATGACTCGTGTGTTGTAAAAGCCCTGTAATAAATTGTATTTTAGCCATTTGAAAACGGAATCTATTTGGGGTAATTTCTGCATGGAGTAGTCATTTAACTACATGCAGTTATGAATGCAGTGGTAATTGCTTTGATTCACAAAAATAAGGGTTCAAATGACACCTCTGAACCTGGAGAATCAGGTACATTTGGTCATCTGTTGGCTGACTCCTCTGGGAGAGCCAGATCCACAAGATGATAATTAGTGCCTAAAACAGGGATGATGTAACTGGCTCCAAAACTTCTAACTACAAAATCCCTCTTTAGCTACTGAAAAAAAAACCAAAAAAAAAACCAAAAAAAACCAAATCTTCAATAAAATCTGTATGTGAGTATTCAGGCAATAATGAGTTTTGCTGAAAAGGGTCAAAAATTAAACTGTTTATAGTTCTTAGACCTGCAGAAATCTCTAATGAGTGATTAATGCAGTCATTTTATTCTCATGGCTACAGGAGAGACAACCAGTAAGAACATCCATCGTGCACGGTCTTCCCCTTCACAATATTTGATTAACGCAGCAGTAAATTTCCATTGCCTTTTGAGGCCACAGGAATTTCACTCAAAATTTGATCAGTTAAGGCTAAAAAATGAACAAAACTCTGGAAAGTGATATGGATTGAACCTTTAAGGGTTGCCAGTCACAAGGCTTTAAACCTGCTGTGCCCGATCAGACAGGCAGAGCTGTGTTAATTCTAGAGTAGTTTTCAGAGTACTAAATAACACGAGACAAAGGGTTGGAAATTTCTTCCTGAAGCTTTAAAATGCTGTAACATTTAACATCTGTCCCTTGGCTAATCCCTGCTCAGTGATAGCATGAGTTCAATAATTCCCTACAGTTTTGGAAAAGCTGCAATTGCTCATTCATTTTTTACTTCTATATAGCCCTAGAAATGCCTGTCTCTGCCCCAGCATTTCCCTTTCCCCTAATGCCTGCTTTTGCAGGTTTGCATGGGACAATACGACTCAATACCAGAGTCAGACATGGATGGGGAGAACAGCAAACATGTTCCGGAGGAAGTTTTTAAATTGTGACATGTGAAGTAGGTGGCCCATGATCCTTGAGATAACAAGTGTTAGCTGATTTCCTTAAACTAACTCAGTTTCCCCCTGTAATTTCCATGTTTCTAGTGTAGGGAATCAATTACCAGTGGAAAAAAATGAAGAATTATCACAATAAAAAAAGAAAGAAAGTCATATCAATGCTCTGTTTAGTGTTCCTGCTACCACATGGTTAATGGCATGATTGATTTTTTCTTTCCCTTGAAAATGTTGATACTCCGTAAAATGTCATTTCTTGTGCTTGAGATTAGAGAAAATGCAATTATAAATCCAGATCTGATGCATAATTTTCTAATACAGTCAACTTTTCCCACTGTTCCCATACTAAAGCCATCTCTAATTTATTTCTTATTAGGCTCTGGCATTGCTAGTTAAGAGCAAAGCATTCAGAAGTAAATCAACATACCTGAGAAGAATTTTTAACAATTATTCTTTTAAAATACACCAGAAGTTAAATTATTCGGTCATATAGGACTTTTTTGCTTTAATTTCTATTTCAGCATTTTTAAAAAATTAACTGCCCTCTCTTTTTTCTTCACATCCATTAATCTGTACCCTGGGTAGTCTGTCCCACGTGCATTTACCATAAATTGGTTTTCTGAAATTGTTATCACCAAAGAAAATCAAATCAAAGTTTATTCCAGCTACTCGTGCTATATTTCACATTGTATGTTCCCTGGAGACCAGATTATGAGCTTTGAAGTATCTCTCTTGAGAAGAAATAGCTTTTCCTGGTTGGCACTCCATCTTGCTTTGCTGGTTTGGAGTCAGGCACATAATAGCAGTTCTTCACTCTCTCTGTGGTGTTGGATATATTATGGACAGGAGAAAAAAAAACCCTAAACGATCAACGTGCAAACTCCTGCCTCCTCTGCACAGTCTGCAGGTCCAGCAGTCCCTGACAGGAACACAGGACCTGCCTTTGGTCCCATTCAGTGATGCTTTGTGCAACAAGATGCCCATTATGGCCACTGCAGGCCAACAGAGCTGGGCCAGCCAGGGAGCTCGTGGTGTAAACACAGAGAGAAGGGAACCATGGCCTTGTGTTGAAACAAAGAACTTTTAATGCAAAAATAACAAAGCAAGGAACTGCACGGTACAAGGGACAACTTCCAAAGACCCCAAAACCCAGAAAGCACAGAGGGGCAGGGATGGGGTGGAGGGCACAGGGTCCAGTCAATAACGAGGATAAGGAACAGAACCGTAAATGTAGCTGGCCATAAGCCAACCATGTATTGAAACCAAGAACAACCCCTTATTTTAACACACTAATTAACATGTTCGTTCCCATGAGACAACTCCCTTCTCTATTGTCTCACCACGTAAGGATGTCCTTCCTCATAGCTGGGTGTCTCCCAGGGTTTGAAGGTAAAGCTCTTTTCATCTGCAGGTGAAGCCAGCTCAATTCCCAGAGCCCATAAAATGTAGAATAATGCTCTGAATTTAATTCCTTGTTTCCACTCCTGGGGAATTGTCCCTGCTGAGTTTATGCAGATTGTTGTGCTGATGTGTTTGGCACCTGGCCGTGCTCTGCCCTGTTAGAATGCCTGTGGTGCTTCCCACTTAGAATTTTGTTCACTTTAAGTTTAGTGGAGTTCTTTAAAGGGAATTCCCTGGTATTCTGAGGCCTGGGGCTCCTGTACAGAAGGGCTTCTGCTGGTAATTATTAAAAGAGAGGATTTATAAAGGGCACTCATTTTTTATTAGCTCCTCTCACAAATGCCATTTGAATTGTTCCATTTAATTGTGTCTAACAGAGCTCTCTCTTTGTGATTTGATAGTGTATTTTTACTTGCAAAACCTAAGGCTCATTCTATTCATTAGTAAGTGAAAATATGTGATAAAAACTGGAATTAAGGTACTTTTCTCTTTTGTAATGTGCATTTTGCACCTCTCCAAATGAATATATTCAACATACCCTGCTCATTTTTGCTTTTGCTTTAGTCCCTTGCACAGTAATTCCTTATTAAAATACTGAATTGGGGAGTTAATGAGGATACACAGGGCCTTACACCTTTAGGTCTCTTCTCCTCTTGTGCAGATGGGCAGTGCTGAAAGAAGCTGCCCCTGTAAAGAATATTTAGTGCCCCTTTTTCTATGAATTCTGTTGGATTATCTGCCCTTTCTGTGACAGGTATGAAGTGTCTTCCCCTCAGAGCTCAGGAGGTCACACCACTTATTTTTTATTATCCAAACCAGTGAATAACCTGCACCGGAATTTTGGTACCAGTCAAAGAAAATGTTGGGAACAACATCAACAATGATATCAACATTATAACAAAAATAAAAATTAAACCAATGCAGTGGTCTCTGAAATCACTGATGGCGACAGAAGAGTATTAAAAAATAAAATAAATAGACAGTTAACTTTATAATGACACAAACTGTTCTGCATTATTTGTATATTACTTTTCCCAGTGTGTTGTGAAAGCAACAGCAAACTTATAGTGATGCATAATATGAAAATGACCCACTGCCAAATGAACATCTGCTTTCAATTAAACATGTGTGTCACAACCTCAGCATATTCGTAAGCCTAATTACGGATTGTTTTTAGCAGGAAGTAGAGAGATACTCTAATAATTAAACATAGCTGAAGATTATTGTACTCTTTCTTTATAAACTTACTTTGCTTGTTTAAAGTAACTTCTCTCAAATTGATCATGTTGAGGAGTACATCCATAATTTAAACAAAATTTGGGAGTGGAAATAATTTATCTTTACGACACACCTTATTTATTATTTTGAGGTTTTTGTTTATTGACTTCAGGTCAATCATGCTGCCAGTGCTTTGATACAGGCAACATCAAAAGCTTTCCTCTCAGAAGGTGGTGAGTTGTTTCACTTCTCAAACACTGAATATTGAGTGTCAAAAGTTCAGCCTCCACAAATGGAGACACCTGACACTGGAATTCCTATTAGCAAACATTGACCTTTTCCTCACGTGTCTCCCTAAAGGCATTTGATTGAAGAATTCCTACATGAGATAGATATTGACCAGGGATTATGGACTAAAATGTCAGAAGTGCCTGAAAAATTTATTGCCAAGTGAGTCTTGGTTTTGATGAGCCAATATGAGACAACCAAAGAGTCATCATTGCCCAAAAGAACAATGGCAGGGTCTGGGACAGCATCTGCAAGCTGTAAGATTTACAGAGAAGCAAAGCCAGGACAGCAAACAAGAAAATAGGTTACAAGCAGTTGTTTTAGCTGTAAAGTTAGAAAAAATAAAAACAATGACACCCCCCCCCCCATGCTATCTTCTGGCACAGATTTGCCCAAGTAGCAGAAATCTCAAGCAGAGCAGTTTTGGCCCAGCCCAGCGTGTGTGAAGTTCTTCTTGCTCACTTCTGGACAACTTCTGCATGGGGACAGGTCATTGCTCCCTTGGGCCTTCTGCTGAGTGCTCCCTTCTCTGGACAGCACAACTATTTAAACACTGAAATAAGTAGTGGGCTTGTCAGCTTTTTCTCTCATGGAAAAAAAAAAAAGTGTGTGGGGGTCTCCTGTCCAGTTTGGAGATCCCGATTCAGTCAGAATATGAAACAAGAAGTAAGCATGTGTTGCTGTTTCATGAAATCATTGTGGCTTTCCTTGACTTCCCTGTACTTGGGGAGGAAAAAAAAATCACTTTGTTGATGTGGTGTTATTTCATATTTTCCTCCTCTGCTGCCACTAGTTTAATTGACCCCCTTCTCCACTGCTGTTCACAGACAGCCACTTGTGTCTATTCCTCTGTGGTTTATGCCCCAGTCCTCATCTTCAGCTGCATAAATTGACTGACTAGAAAACTGCTGATACAGACCTGTCATGATGTTTTCCTCAGCTTTGTAAATTATGTTTTCCAGGTGAAGGACAGTGTTAATGAACATTCTGTATGTGCCTGCTTCACTTCAGGCTGTGTTGTCTGAGAAATGTGAAAAGTCAAAGTGAACTTCATACAGTTGAACACAAGCAGGGTGAAAGATAAAAACAACAGCTGAGAACCTCTTCAGTGTGAATGGAAAAAAAGGTTAGATTTTCCTCACAGACCAGCACCCAAATATTTTTGCTTATATCGCATCCAAGGGGTGAGCAGGGAAAATTCTGTCATTAGTTTTCAAATTAAATGAGCCTTAATATCAGCTTCTCCAGCTACTTGTGCTGTGGGGTCATGGGCATAGCTCAGGAGGTTCACTGAGCACTGAGCCAGGCAGCGACTGAGTTCAGTAGTAAAAAATGTACAAAGCTCCTCTTTATCCCTGCACATTAATGTGGGAAGAACCAGATTAATCTAATTTATTTCTAAACCTTTGTACTTCCTCTAGTTGCTTTCCCTCCTTCCCCCAGTTTTCTATGAAGCATCTCTTTATGTTAGTCCAGATTTTACACAGGGGAAGACAAATAGTTGTTTGGTTGGTTTTTTTTTTCTCCCTTCTTGCCCAGCATACCAGACTTAACTCAAGCAGGAGTAAAAATAAAGAGCAAGTGCATGAAATGCTGCCCATATTCATGTAAACCTGAGATAGTAAACAGAATAGATTGAAAATGGAGTTTTCATTCCATAGGCATATCCTTTTAATTTAGAAATCATACCAAATGTAAAAGGGTTGAGGGAAGCAGAGTTTAAATTTAATGAGATGCTTTAATTTCATAGTTTCAAATTTTGTTTCACTTCAGTGACTTCAGTGGTTCTGTTGGATGTTACAGCACAGCTGAGACAATGGAATTGAAATACTGTGATAATGCCACCAAAACTGCCAGAAAAACAAAAAACTCTCCAATACTATTTTTAGTGTTAGAGAATGAAGGCACTACTTTATTCTGGCCAGGATGTTTATCAGGCCAGGATGTGCAACATAAATAACTTCATCCACATATTGCCCAGGCTGTGCAGAGAAAATCATTCCATGACACATGCATTTTACTAGACTTTTCACACATTTTATACAGTCAAAACCCATAGAAATTCATTGGTTCAATGTTCATTGGTTCCAAGCTGTGCAGTTCTCCATTTTTAGTTTTCTATAGGATACGGATTTCTTTGCTTTCAGTGCTAATTAGGTTATCACTTTTATTTCTTTTTGTCCCAGACCAGGTGCCTCTTAGCAGGCCAGAGGTGATGTTTGGAGCTGATGGTCGTTAATGGTCATTAATTGTTCTTATTTTCTGTGGGTCTTCTGTACTACTCCCAGTCTGTTGAGACGTTCAGCTCATCAGACCTCACCCAGTGGAGCATCCCCTGAAAAGATACTGCAATTCCTTTTCCCCACCCGGGGAAAGAGCCAACAAAACTGACTAAAGTTACATTAAAAAATTTAAACTTTGTTTCATTTCCAGAATAACTTTCCCCACAGAAGATTGAGTAATCTGATCTGTTACCATGTGTTCTGATTTTTGTCAATCACTTTTATCTGGTGGAGCGCAGATCTGCAGGAAAGCTTTCAAGCAATTCCCGTGTTCACCCCGAGCAAATGACACAGATTGTGTTTCAGACAAACCTGCAGCCACAGTAACCCAGCTGAGTTAGTGTATAAACTGCAGAGCTGCTTCAGACTTCCACAAGCACGAGGAAATCCATCCAATCAATCCATTAGCAATTTTCTTCTCCTGTATCCTTCCACCACCATGACCTTCAGTGGACATACAAATTACTGGGTTCATGCAGTTTAGAATTATCTTTTGAATGCTCACTTGGCACTTTCAACAGCCAAATTTAGCTGGTTTATTATAATGCTAGAAATAACCATAGGTATTTTGTATATTATTCTGGTTTCTTGGCACAAAGGCTCTGACTGAACACTGCTTCAAATTATTATCAGCTACTCAAAAGGTCTGTGTTCCCTGCCACTACCACACAGAGAGCACAGATTATTTAGGTTTGGGGTTGATGTTAGAAGTCACTGGTGAATGAGATTCAAGTCAAGTTGGAAAGTATTAATTTTTAATGTCATTTAAAAAGAACTAATCAAATTGTAAATACATGAAGTAGTATTTGCTGAATTGACTTTATTCCTCCTATCGATCCATAGCCAATTTATAAGGTGCTTTGAAGTAGAATAACTTGAAAAAATGTGTTGTTTTAGACATTTGGAAACATTTCCTATCAAAGACATGCAGCTTTTCCATCTCTTAGCAGCAGCATTTGGGCTCATTGGGAAGCCCATCTGTTTGTTCAGTATTGTGATTTAGAGAAGTTCATGAAAACTTTATATAATGCAGGTGAGCGATCTCATCCTTGTGTCTTTAGTTCAGCAGAACTAAGTGAGCTAAGTAGAACTAAACTCTTCTGATGGAGTTTTACAGGGCTTTTATTTCTTCCTACTGTCACCTGTATTCTAAAGAGAGAGCTGTGTTTTCATTTCTATTTTTACTTTCACAGCAGAATGAATGTTCATCATACTTCATACAATAACTGAAAGACTAAACCTGGTCTCACTTTCACAGCTCTTAATTTGGATCAGCTTCAAGGGAACTGGTCCAGACTTGAATATTTTTAGTGGGAGCAGAAAAACTTGACTCAGTATGGCTTTTGATTCTGATTTCACATGTGGTTGTCGATGCCACAGCTCTACTTGATCCAAAACTTTGGGTTAAGTGCATTAGCTGTGTGGCCCCCCCAACACAATGGGGTCACAGGTGGAAACAACTACAGAACCATTTAAATAAAATCTTAATCAGGTGCCATGCAAAGTCATGATTTAGGTTTTTAAATAACAAACTTGAAGTTAAAACCAGCAGAGCACACAAAATTCCCAGAGCGGTGAATACAGAATCATTAATCTGAACTACTTTGAGTTTCTGCTCTGAATGTTTTAGCAGAGTGCTTAATTAAATTGTGATCCCACTCTTACAAAAGTATCTGCTGTGAGCATACATTCATTTTTTGCTAATCAGAGATGCTATGCAATAGAACTCATAGAAACCAGGTGTCATATAGTATTGGAATATGGAATGAAAGAATTTCATGGAAAAGATTTGCTTTCTCTTAAGTAGAAACCACTGCAACACGAGATCAGCAAGAATATCAGCACGGAGGTCTGAATGCACGGCAAATCTCCCAGAACTGTGTGGACCTGGATGAGGACAGGACTGAGCATGGCTCCTCCACATCCCTGTGGCTCCTGTCTGCAGTGATGCAAAGCACAATTAACAATGATTCAGTGGACTGATGTCAGGGCAAAAACAAAGTAAACCAAATCAGAATCAGAACTGAGATTTTTTTACATTTCCTTTCTACCATCTGGGTTAGCTGCTGTTCCCAACCCATTTGGCAGAAGAAGCCATCACAGCAATGCACGAGCTTGATGCTGGAGAGAACCAAAGCAGCGTTTTGTATTTTGGCCAGGATCTTCTACATTTTCAGTGCAGGGTATCTTTAGGTGCAACTCAACCTCAGTTTCCTCCACTGGTGAGGAAATACCTTCTAGTCCCTCACTCAGGGGGCTGGGGTCAGTTGTTTAGCTGAAGTTGTCTCTGTAACCACACTGATGAGGAGCAGGAGAACTCCCAGGAACACGAGTTCTCGAGGCAGACAGAGCAGGTAGGACACATTCAGGTGGCAAAGCTGCTTCTTCTCTTCGGATTGTAAACAGCTTTGCCTAAAACATCATCTGGAGGAGAGTTGGGATTCTGTGAAGCTCGTTAGTCATCTAAAGAGATTAGGTGTTAATGATCTTTGGTGTTATATATATGCATGGAATGGGATGAACAGCCTGTAAACTGCTGTTTGACTGCCCTCTGTGCTGGGCTCTGCAAAGAGTTGTCCTTTCTGCTGCTCTTTTCCAGACTCTTCCATGTATTTCCTAGTCAGGGGGTGGCTGGCTCCTGTCAATCACAGGGATGAAGTGTGCTACTGATTTTTGACAACGGTGGCATTTGCCCCAGCCACAAGATACAACGAGACTCAAAATTAAAACTTCCTGCAGATTCAAAGCATTTTCTGTGTCCTGCCAGAGATCTAACAAGTGCTCCAAAGGGGTCAAACCCTGCAAGAGGAGGTTGAGGGAGAATATGAAGTCTCCTTTCTTGGAAATACGTGAAACCCAGCATGACCCAGAGCATCCTACCTGACCCTGCTCCAAGCAAGAATTATTTGGTCTCCAGAGCTCCCTTTCAACCCCACTAATCTTGTGAAATGATGCCTTGGGTTTTAGCTTTTATATTTGTCAGGCTCTCTGCTGCTTGGTGTGTCACTCTGAAACTTCATGTTAGGTGTCAGGAAATTCTCTTCACAGGGCAGTGACAAAACAATCCCTTCCCAGCTAGAGCATCAAGGATACCTGGTACCCAAAAACCATAAACAACGTGGAATGGAAGGGGGCAAGCCAGGGAGCTGAGACTTCACAGCCTGGGGCTGTGGTTGGATAATTAACCCCAGTGTGGAGATGAACCAAAACTCATAAAAGTGTAAAGACTCCTGACCAGGATCCATCTTGGATTTGATTTGGGTGTAGCCACAGCCAAGTTCTTGCACTGCCCAAGGTGGATCCTTTCAATAAATTCCTATTTTATTCCTTTTGCTCTGTCTAGTCTCTGTTCCAGGTCAGCCTTTTCTGGCATCAGTTTGATATTTAGTAAGATTCTAAAACCTTTGACTTATGAATTATGTCAAGGAATTGAGTAATATATTCTTCAGTTCAGGTGGGACCTTTAATCCACACTATTCTCAAAGTGCCTTATAAACAATAGAAAATATGAAACACCTCGTGAGCTTTTGAAATGCACCCAATTCTGGGGTGAAATGAAGAACAGTTTAGTAGTTACCAACAAACAAAAAAACCAAGAGAAGCCAAAGAATGCCATATGCAACTGAAACAACTGGGGGAATTATGTAGGCAGAATTTAATTATCCATGCTGGATTCTGGCCAGGGCTAAAAGTAATCACAAAGTTAGTGAAAGATCAGATCAAATTGATCTCATTCCTCTTGCATTACTTGGATCTACTTCTAAATGGAGAACTGTTTCGTGAGTCTCCTGGACTGATACTGTTCACATGTAGGAGTGTTCAAAAAGATCATTTCACCACCAGTTAGAAACACAGGAAGCTAATAACAAAGGCAGAGTCCCAGCCTGGGTTAGGATAGATTGGGATTTCAGTCTCCTGCTCATGAGGGCAGCAGAATTTTGGCTTCACTGAAACTGCCTCTCCTGAGATTTGAAAGGGAAATGAATTGCACCAGGTAAGCCACTTAATAAATAGTATTCACTGCTCTCCACACCTATATAACTATACACACATATATATACATATATATAAACACCTATATAACTATACTTGTCATTTTTAAAGAACACAAAATTCTACAGAATTTTGCATGCAAAGAACACATATGAACTACCCCAAAGCTGATCCTAAGAAGATAAAATCTAGTTTCTCTTGGTAGGCACAAAACACAAACATGAACTATTGTGAGGAAAGTTAATGGAAAAGTATTGTCAGGGAGAAAGAAACCAAATTTAGGTGCAATTACGTTTACTCCCCAAAAGTTAGGAAAAATTTGGAAACCAACTGAAAAATAAAAAGAGAATGGTGAGCAGGTTACTGAAAAAGTAAAAGCCAAAAACCCTTGTGAAACATGGGCAGTGTTCAGAGGATTGAACAAAGATTTCCAGGGACAACAAAGGGGGGTGGGGAGGAGGAGAACAGCAGCTGCACAGAATCCTTGGAGATTCTGCTTTGGTTGTCAGCTTTGCTCCAGAGTTTATGTCCTCCAGAAAACACATAAGCAATATCCAAGGAATATTTTTCTTCAAATTAGTTTTCCCCCTTTTCACAAAAATAACATTAAACACATTCATTAGAGAACAACTCAACCCTCCAAGGCCAAACCCACTTTCAACCAGAGCTGATTTTTTACCCATTATAAGGCTTCCAGCAATGAATAGTGTGTTATTTCAGCAGTGAAGCCTTGTACCTGACAAACAGCCAGCATTGTGCTACAGGGGGAGAGAACAAATGGAAAATAGAAAGATTTGGGTAAGGAAAGGTGAGAGAAAACATAAATAGTGATCTGTTTCTTAAGTAAATACAATAGTGCATCAGTTCTGAAGTGGCATTAGGAAGGCAGAAAACTTTTGCTGCTGGATTCTTCTTTTATACTACATCTTTCAATCCATATTATAGTGTAGAGTTTTTCAACAAACACAAACATAAATCTCTGATGGCAAAAGCCAAGAGGAGCACACACCTCCTTGTCTCCCACAATGAAAGCTTTAACAAAGAGCAGGGTTTCAGGGATTCTGCACAAAAGTCCTGGGAGTGAGGTTTTGAAGGGTGAAAATGCAACTGCACATCTTGCTGGCACCTGCAAAGAACCTACCAGTCGTTTGTGAAAAACCTAAAAAGGTACAAAGAGCAGAATCTGGCCCATCTTCTGGCCTGACCCAGGGCACATACAGCTGTGTGTGCACCCTGCACAAAGCCCTGAGGATGGCTACTCAGGTGGAATGCATACCTGATGTTCCTTAAGTAGCTGGGAGAGCTCTGTTGCTACACAGGAGTTTTACTACTGAGACATTCCCATATTTTAAGTATTACTCACCTTTCTCAAACAGCTCCATGAAAACACAAAGTACTATTTGGATTACTGCACCAATGATTTATTACCCCCACTGTTGAAAAGCTGGCCTTTTATTTCCAATTAGAATGCTTTTAGATCTTGTATTCAGAGACTGGACCACACGAAATTTATCCAGGAATGGGCTGCCTGGGGAGGTGTCCCTGTCCCTGGAGGTATTCAAGGACAGACTGGATGTGACACTCAGTGCCACAGTCCCATTGACAGCGTGGTGTTGGCTCATGGCTTGGGCTGGATGATCTCAAAAGTCTTTTCCAACCTCATTCATTCTGTGATTCTGTGAATGGGACACAAGTTCCCACTGCTGTGGCTTCCCATCCTGAACTGGTGCGGTCCCGATATTCCCATGGGCTCACCCACCAGCTCAGGAGCTCGTCCTGTGCAGTCATAGCAGCACCATCCTGTCTCCCTCTTTATTGCACTGTGCCCATTTACCCCCCTGGAAACATTGATTTGTCTGTGCATGTGCATGTTTTTATCCACGTGTGCTCTGCTTGTTGTCCATCCCAGGCAAATCTTTATTCTCTGAGCATCCACAAAAACATGTTCCACTTAGAGCCCTAATTTCTAATGGGGTCTTGCAAAATCGCTGCAGTTAATGGAGTTACCACAAAGGACAGACAAATCAGGCCTCTGCTGGGTGTTGGCAATTGTCTCATTAAGTACAAGCATTTATCAACTGCAGATTTATGCAGAAGAAAAAAAATATACAGATCAACAAGCTGTCCCTACTTCTCTAAGAATAGAGAAATGTAGAAGACAAAGAGTAAAACTAAAACTTGTGAAATTAAAAATAAATAAAATAATCCTAAAAATATCAATCTTTCTTCCTTTTTGCCATTTCACTTATTGATTCCAGCTTCCCCACTAAAATAACACAGCAGTAGGATTGTTAGAAAAAACATAGGTGGATTAAATAAAATTAGATTTTAAAAGATTCAGGTGATAAAGCTGATTAGATAAACAAGACAGATAAATCAATGGAGAGATGAATAAGTCAGATACCAGATTTACTGTCTGGGGATCCACTGAGCTCCTTCTATTAGAATTTGAATGTGCCTTGGAGATTTCTCAGAAGCTGACATATCTAACAAAATTACCCCAAAATTATTTACCAGCACTGCTGGATCCCGATCCAGAGGCACCTACTTTAATGCTACTCTTGGAAAGAATGTGCTCCAGCTACAGAAATCATGCTTACAAACACCACACCTCACCTCTGCAACTGCAGGCCAGAGAAGGTTCTGTGAGGAAATAAATATTCCTTTATGTTGAATCAGAAAAATATATATCAGATCTCTCCCTCCAACTACAGGTCGTTAAATTGGCTTTATTACCCCTTTCTCTCAATCCTACTGACTTATTTATCAGGATGAGTTTGTTCTCTGGTGAAACACTGCCAGCTTGCTCATGCCCCAGCAGCCCCCCAGCCCCCAGAATGTGTCAAAGCTGCTGTTCGACCAGGATATCAGCGGGTTCCTTTTCCTCTGGAGCAGCCCCTGAGGCCACAAGCTGCAATGTGGGGTGCTCTGAACACGCCCCAGCTACTCCATGGGTACAACGGGTGACTCTTCCCCACTGAGAGAATGTGAAAGCCATTTAAATTCTCCTTTTCTGGGTCACATTAAAAATGAGTTGCCCAGCTGCAAGGATTGGATTACAGCCAGCACACGCTGTGTGGGCTGTGTGAAGATTTATGATGTCCTTTAACTAATAATTTTCTAGCTGTTAAGTTCTTGAGATCTGTAAATAATGTGGCAGATAAGTGCGCTGCAATCACTCAGCATCTGCACAGAGTTTTAAAACAAGGTTATCTGCTTTTAGGAGTGAGGAGGAGGATGTCTGCACACCCCTCCAGTGCAGAATGAAGTACATTCTGTGTCAGTAAGGAAAAGAAACACCTCCCATGAAGGGAGAAAAGACGCACTTCAATGAAATAGTCTTGGGTGGATGCATTAATTTTCCAAAGGCATTGTGGACCACTAATGGGACAACTCTGTCCCTCTGGGGGACACCAGCAGCTCAAAAAGATCCCCCTTTTTCATCCACTTGTTGAAGAACATTGCCTGCAATGCCCACACTCCTGGAAATGGTTTGCAAACGTGAAACCAAATGCCTGATGATGGTTTTCCTACAAAAGTTCTGTGCCATCACTGTGAAGAACAGTCAGGTCATGTTCCAGACACGATTTCCAAGGGATACCTTAATTCCTGCATTATGGGTTTGGTCCATGGCCATCCAGGACAACCTGCCCTGCTGAGTCCTGGGACATCTCATCAAATCCCAGGTTGTTTCCACTCAAATTTATGGTCTTCACAAATCCATAATGAGCAGCACCATTAGTTTCTGCTGCGTCCAAATCGAACAAGCACTCTAAACCACATTAGCACTAACGTAGTGTGTTACCCACCTTGAGTCCCAACTCTATTTTTAAGAATGATTTATGAACAAAAATTGACACGCATAATTAACCTAATTTGAGTATTCTTGGTAAATGTTATTATAGAGCTCTGGTCTAAATTAAACAAAATTAAATCCTGATAAAAATTTACTATCCTGTAGTCCCCCAATGAGCCAGCACTTTAACAGAAGATATCATGTAAAAACCATTAGTTTAAAACTGAATGGATCTCATTCTTGCACTATTAATTTTAGTCCTTTAGTTTCATGCTTCAGGTTTTTGCAGATTATGCTTAATTAACTTTTTATAATGGTATTTAAATTAGCTGTTAGATATGTGATAAGAATATCTTGACAGATATGTTTCTAATTGGACCTGCAGGATTTAATTTCAGAAAGTTGCACTTAGTTTGATGTCTTTGCATCCCTTCTTCTTTATCCTGGCTTCCTCTGTGCCAAACACTTTCCACTCATGCTTTTGGTATCCTAGGAAGGCAGATAGCAACAAATATTCAGCTCCAATCATGCCAATGCATATTTATTTGTGTTTTAAGTGACATTACAAAAAAATTATCCTAAGGCAGCTTAGAGAAAAACATACTTTTAAAAAATCACTGTGTTAAAGGTATATCTTGGCTCAGCACAAAACCACCCTGTTCTGAGCAGAGAATGCCCCCTTATTGTGCCTTTCTTTTTACCTACAGAGCAGCAAGCTCAGGAGCACTCAGGGAGCACAACTCTGATGATGAAGTACAGAGAGAAAAAAACCCTTCAAAGCACATGAAAGCAGCAAGGCAGAAGTTCTGTACACACATCAGGTTTGTTCAGCTCACACCAGGGCAAGAATTTCCTAGAGATCTCACCTACCTTTTCAGTTAGAACATATTTTTCAGCATCAAAAATTACATTTTTAAAATTTTTGGTTATTCCAGCCCCGAGTAACCAAATCCATAGTCATAACAAGACAGCACACCAAGAGTAAAGCAGAACACTCTTTAGAGAGTAGGAGATAGTCCAAATTTGCTCCAGTAAGAGCTCTGCAGAGGCTGACCATGCCCATGCACCCATCATTTCTGTGCCATGGCTCACTCAGGTGGACACTGCACCCTTTCACCAGCCAGAACAACACCACATGAAACCTGTTCCTTTCCTGAGGTCCCACTGGGGAGGATGGAAGGAAAGCCTTGGGGTCTGGGCACTCACAAAGGAGTTTGGATGCAGCCTCAGTGCTGTGAAATGGTCAGGTCCTGCACATTTACTGCAGTATCTTTTGCCACTAACAGTAATGCTCTTTCTTTGGATGTCCTAAAATACAATAGGAAAAAATACAATAGGGTTAAAAATCATAAATCACTCATTCTGTAATAAAACAAACAATCCAGTCTTAAAATGGAACAAGTACTGAGGGTCAGGCTGCTTTGGTTATTGTTAGTGAAGATTATAGAAACCTTGCTAAACCCTTTTGGGGGTATGAAGAAATAACTGGATGTGGCACTCAGTGCTCTGGTCCTGTTAACAGGGTGACAAATCAGACAAAGTTTGGACTTGATCTTAGAGGTCTTTTCCAACCTCAGTGATTCTGTGCTTCTATGAATTTGAATAGATGCTCATTTCCTCCATATGCTCTTGTTCCTCATAAGACTCCATATGCTAGATCCAGAGTTGTCTTAACTAACTTTTACATTTTCATAGTGATACTATTGAATTGTTTCCAATCTGAAGATTTTTCTAAAATATTGTTATAACAGCTTGTCAGAGTAATCCAATAGGACTTAGAAGATGTCCATCTGTAAGTGAGTTGTAGCACAAACAAGCAGAAATGCCAACTTGTTGTTTTATTGTTTAAAGTTTTATATGATCCTTAACATACTTGATTTGATTACAGACCAGTTCTTTTACTTTTCACTTTATTTTTTCCGTCACCCCAAATGGATTCTGTTTGCAGCATGCCACAATTCCCTGTTTGCCCTGTTTCCACTGAGGGGCAAGGTGGTTTGGGGTTTGAAAGGGTTTTTCTGAGGCATATGTTCCTCAGCATCTACTGTGTCCTGACCACAGAATTATTTCCTGGGGCGGCTGCAAGGCCACCTAGGGCAGGTCAGTCAGGGCTGTTCCAATGGTGGTGGAGTCACCATCCCTGGATGTGTTTAAAAAAAGACTAGATGTGGCACTCAGCGCCATGGTTTAGTTGAGGTGTTAGGGTGTGGGATGGACTTGAAGATCTTGAAGGTCTCTTCCAACCTGGGGATTCTGTGATTAATGCAATGCTTCATGTGCAGATGTCACACGAGACATAAAGTTCATCTAGAAATAGTTCATTTGTATCTTGCTATCCAATAAAGCAAAAATAATTTTTTAGATTGTTTAGGATATTACAGACTTTTTTTAAAAGACACTGGGAGGGACACTACCATTTACTTTGATCAGAAACATTCTCATCCTATCATCAAATAATAGGATTACAGCCACTTTCACCGTGCAAATTCTTTTGATAATTTGCTACAACACTAAAGACTGGGAGACTTGTAGGAAACAGAAAATAATTGGTTTTGTCTTTTGGAAATACACGGTCAAGCTTTTTCCATTTGCACTGGTGGAAATTTATCATGGGTCCATCCAAGCCAGCAGTCCCATGATTGTGTTAGCTCCAGTTCTAGAGCCTGGCAGAGTCCCTGCCAAGCCAGATGTTTGCAGTTCCCAATTTATTGTGGTGAAACCTCTCTGTGCTCAGTCCATCAATCATCATTCCTGTGAGATGCAGGGGGTAAACTGAATCATGGTCTCCGTCCCAGACATTTCCACATTTTTGGGTGATCTGCTATCTTCATCCTCCTCCAAGAACTTCAAAAGTATATACAATGAAGAAAAAAAATGAAGAAGTCTTTTTAATTTTTTGGTTTTTTACTCCTCTCTCAAGACTAATAGAAGTTTCTAAATGGTTCTATTCATATAATTTGTAAAATTAATTATCCTACCCAGAAAATTCCTGTTATGAAATTTGTGCCTAAGAAAAAAAAGATCTTAAAAGTCTTCCCCAGACTCAAATATTTTAGATGAAACACCTGCAGCAATCTGTGCTCATCTCAAGTTTTAAACTTCTTGACGTTTACTCAGCATAATAATCAGAGGTGAATTAAGGCTATCCCAACTTAAAAAGACCTCTGGTGCTAAAGGATGTTGGTACTTGAGAGGAGAGGGGGGGAAATACTTATTCTCTGCTGTTCCAATGAAACAGAAAAAACAGGGTAATTAATTTTTTTCCCAGTTTCCAGATTATAAATGGGAAGAAAAAAACTACATCAATTTATGGCCATTCTCAGGATATTTTAACTAAATTAACAGCACTTAAAATATGTGTATGAAATATCAGATGGATGAAGTCTTGCATCTGAGAAGTCATTAAGTCCTCATTTGGCTTAACTTACAAAGACTGTTCAATAATTACTAGAATCTTTTATATTCAAGAGGCAACGATGAAGACACTGATGATTAAAAAATGACCATAGAAAACAGAATATAATTGTTAAAACTATAAAATATTTATAACTATAAACTGTTATAACTATAAAATAACCAGGCAAAAAATCTATGTAGATTTGATGTGAAAGGTAATATTTCATTTATAGATTTACATCATGTCACATTGATGATTCCTAAAGTGTTCAATAGCAAATGGGGAATATCCACAGTGACTGCAAAATGCTCAGAATAATAGTTATTAAATCAGATAGGTTTATTAGGACAAAAGTTATAAAATGTGCTGACAGTAAAATGCAGAAATAATGATAAAAAAAAGCAATGTAAAATTCCCAAAACACCTACTGCTGAGATGAAATAAAGTTGATTTTTCAGGAGAATTTTCAGGAGCTCCTGAGCACTTGGGAAGTGTGTTCAGGAAAGCAGAAAGGGAGAAATTTGTTCCTGCACAGGGAAATCATTTACTCCTTCCCAGGCTGAAAATGAGAGCAGCTCATTTGAGAACAGCACCTGAGCTTCCAAAATCCCTCCGCATCCTTCAGGGCACATGTGACATTTGATAACACAACAGTACAGGACCAAGCATTTTTTTTAACATTCCTGTGATAATGTCCTACCCTAACTCTCCTCCTACTCCAAAGTTCAGCCTGGCTCAGCTCTTCTCTTCCTCAGGTTCATCCCCTACTGATGTTCAGGGAACATCTAGATTTTTCCTTCCTTTCAGTCATATAATTAAATACATTTTTTTAAATTCAACAGCTGCACTGGCAGTGAATTGCACCAGGTGCATCTTCCCCCCCCCCCCCCCCCCCCACACACAAGGGCAGGTTTTAAAGGACAAAAAGGGATAAAACAAGACCACCCACAGGCATGGGCCAGTCACCCAGCCTACAGTTTTCTGTCCTGCCTTCCCGAAAAGCCCAGCCTGGGAGGGAAGGTCACAAAGCCAGGCTGGTGTCAGTCACATAGCAAAGCCAGAGAGGACATAACTCATTAAAAACTCAAAGAAAATCGACGTCAAATAATGGGCAGGGGGTGCAGGAACAGCTCATATCCACATGGAAGCTAAAAATGATCATGTGAACCTCGAGATCCCCCAAGAGGGACTGGATGGCAGAAGGGCACTACTTGCCTGCTCACTGGTAATTTCTGACCAGCACAGAAAAGGCAAAACTCCTCCTTTTTCCTCTCCCCCACTGTACTTTTCTTCTTTTTTCATCTCTGTTCCCTCTGGAGGGTTAGCTGTGCAGCACTCCCCGCTCCATGGGCAGCCTACATTAAGTGCAGGGCAAAAAACCATCCAATCTCCCAGGTAAAGGAATTACCTCCCCTCTCCCTCACTTTGCCACCACAGGAACTCCACAGAGAGCAAGGAAGTTTTTCCTGAAGGAACAAACACCCTGCCTATAAACCCATCCTTACCAAACAGGGAGAGCCTGGCTCTGCTTATTTGGGTTAATTACCACAGCTTCTGACAAAGGAAGATGTCTTCCTTCCCAAAAGTGTTTGCTTTCATGTTTGGAGAAGGAAAATAAAGAGAAAAATGACAAGCACATATTAATCTGTCGAGGCAATTGCTCCATGCAGAGTGGGGTGATCAGGCAGCTCTCAGCCCTCTCTTTGGAGCTGCAGTCACTGGCAGATGGCAACACAGGCTCAAAGCAAACAGATTAAGATTACAAACATTTGTATGGACCTAATGCCACAAGAGATTAGAGCATTTCTACAGATGTTTTCCTCTCAATGACAGAAAGAAAAGAATGCCAGCCTATCAACACAGTTTTAACTACAGCCACAAACAAAATGTTAGCTAGAAATTGTTCATCCTATGCTTGGAAAACTCACTTTGGCACATGAGAGCTTCTTAGTCCAGTGATGTCCAGCAGGACAAACATCTTCAGGCCTCCAGTTAGGATGAGCTCTTTTCTAAGAGCTCTGCCTAATTATCCATCCACACTTAGATGTGTAATCCTGACATTTGACTCACCTCTTCCTTATGTCCAGTCAGCATTTCGATCATGTTTCTATTCTATACGTTTTTAATGAACAAATAAGGGAGGGTTGTGTGTATTTATGTGCACACACATCTGTATATGATCATACTTACATACAGGAGCTGCAAAACTAAATTACAGGAACAGTTGCAATGAAGAGCTGAGTGTAATGGCAAGATCTCAGAGTAAATCATGGGCCCAATGACCTTCACTGAATATCATGAAAGCCTGTCCTTGATTGTCCTTTATCAGCAAAGACAAGTGATGGACATTGTCACAAGTTCCAAGAAATAATGCATCTTATCTTTCCCAAGACCTTGGAAATGCATTTGTTTGCATATCCAGACTGGAAGGACTGGAAAGCCTGGGGTTAATAATGAGATACTTAAACCCAAGGGAAAAAGAAACAGATGTACAGTAATACCAATATTTCCTGTTGCACTGGCACTACAAAGAAAGCACTTCTCTCAGCTAGAAAATATTCCTTCAATAGACATCTATAGACATCTCTTCTTAAAGTGCTTTAGAGTTTTCATGGAAACTTAAACAGGTTGGAAGGAAAAGAAACATAATAAAATGGCTTTATCTGGGTTGAAATTCAACAATTCTTATTGTGGGGGCAGGATTGGGGTCCAGGGCAGCAACATAATCAGTAAACAAATAGATTTATAGTTAATTCTTTACAAGTTTGAGAAGTAAATAAAATACAACAAAAGTAAATGAAGCACAACAGGGAACTGTCACTTGTGACAGAGCCAGAGCTGGTGGCCCGTGCTGATCTTGGAGTTTCTAGAAGAGTCCAAGTGACAAGAAGATGACAGACTGCACTCACAATCATTATTTAGATAACATCAAATACATAATAATTATTTTGAAACCATTATGATCTGTTAGTTTAGCACCACAGTATTTGCCAGCCCTAACCTCCAGCAAGTCAGAGCAATGGAGAAAATGGTTCCTAAACCACCTGCACAAACCAGGATTAGAAACGGATTTTTCTGTTTTCTGTATAATTTTCCTCACAAAAAGTGTCCTTTAATATTTAGGGTGAAAACTCCTAAGTCCAGATAAGTATCGAACATTCATCTCCATTTCAAGAAACATTATTCCTTCCAAGAAAATTTCCCAGAGTGAGGTATTCAGAGCAAGAGAGAATCTAATCTGAAATGTTACTCTGGCTTTCTCATGTCCACATCTCAGCCCACATTTAGCAGTTTTAACAAGAACACACCACAGTTCCCTCTGTGATTTGTCTTCAGAAATGAGACCTTGTGATTCTCATTTTTCAGCTCCCTCCAGAATATAACTGGAGAAGTGAAAATCCCAGGCTTGTCATATCTGTCAAGCCAATGCTGCTTGGAGACAGCTGAGTTACTATGGTTAACTTAATCACAATATACTGCTTCCAGTTTGTTTGTGGCCACAGATACACAGAACACTCGAGTCAAAATTAAAATTGAACAAAGCACAGCAATATGCTGCATTGTTTCATTTATTTCCCCAAACTAAGTACACTGGTAATACAATTTAAATACAAAGTAAGCTCACTCAAGTGGCACCCAAGAGAAGATTTCTGCCCAGATAACTGATAGTCTGAGAAAATCCTGTCATGCTCTGAAACACAGCAATGATTATCTTGCTGCCATAAAGAGCAGAATGGAAATTTCCTCACCCAACAAGTCTGCACTAAGTGGCTTTGACATTACAGATCACAATTACTGAAACCCTTGTCAGCAGTCAGTGCCTGTCACCTCTGCCACAGAAACACCTTCCCAATAAAACACTGCACCAAGGATCCTGCCAGGCACGGAGCAGAAGCAGGTCATGATCAATCCCTGCACAGCAGTCAAATAAACCTGTAAGGCAACCAATGAACCAAGCCATACTGTTAGACGAGCCATGATGAATCCCTTCCAAATTATGGGAATTTTTTTGTCCTAAATACCTCACTTTGTCTCTAATTTCTGAAAGGTTTCTTTTCTGTGGTTTTCTTCATCAGGAGCAGCATTAACACAGCCCTGGTCAGGTAAACCAGGTGTGACAGTGCTGGTCATGCCCAGCAGCTCTGCTGCTGTGTCTGCAAACACACGATGTCTTTACACTGCAATGTTTGTGGGCTTCTTTTGCTTGGCTTTGCTTTTCTTTTGGGAGGTGTTTTTTAGTGTTTTTTTTTTTTCTTTTTTGAACTTACCTGGCTCAAGGAGATTAGCACACCAGACAGAAAGCTGATCTGACTTAATCACTGCCTCCTTTATAGCAAAGTTACAAGTAAGCCTAAGGCTTCTTCTAGACCCATTCTTAAAAAACGTATCTGCATCTAAAACTCAGGTCCCCACTGTTTCTTCTGAACTCTTCCAATAATAAATACTATTTTCATTCAGGATACACTGTCAGAGAACTGCTGCATCCAGAGGAACAACCGTTCAAACCACTGACACAGCAGGACTCTAGGCAATAAAAACCCCACATTTGCTCTTTGCCCATCTTATTGCAGCAACCCAGCCTCTGCACATTCTGTAGCAAACATCAATCAGCCACACATATTTGTGTTTTGACCTCCCTGGTGTTACTAACACAATGAATAAACAGATCCTGCAACACCAAAACTGTGCCTTACTCAATTTGCTGCAGATATTTAAACCACGTTCTCTGAGAACTGGGCAAGTCGAGCCAGTGTCCTCTGTATCAAAGAGCTTTTGAATCCCTGATCCAGGAAGGGGTTATTCTCTGCATGTCTGAATCTGCCACAGTGGGAAATCAGTGCTCCCCAGCAGCCTGAAACTTCTGGCAAAAACTCGTGCTGTGCCTCTGTGTAAGAAAGTCACCCCTGAACAGTGCTTGCAAATCTGTTTACAAATAGCTGCAGACCTCACTGCCAGACACCCAGGTTTAAATAAGGAAGAGGAAAAAAAAAAACATGAAGAAAGGACCCTTCAAAGCTGAACTAAAGCGTATGATGATAATATGAAACAAACTGTGCATACAAGTGTGCTTGCTAAATAATATATTGCTATAGCAGTGCTGTAATGGGCTACAAAAATCTTGGATCTTGTGATTTTCTGCGGCGAGCTTTCCTAAGGAGCACTACAGAGTTTATCAGCTGTTGAGAAGCAATGACTCTAAACTGCTTTTTCAGCAAAGAGCCCCCCTGTATTAGCTATCCCTGCCTGATGTAGCTGTTCCAACGATTGTTAAAAACCATGGGGGATTTGAAAACCCCTTTGGGAGGTGCCTGTGAGGCTGTGTGGAGAGAGATCCTCCACAATCAAAGCTCAGTTTTTAGGAGCACCCTCGTGTCTCTGAACAGGAGAAAAGAGCTGCAGAGGATTTCACATGGGGGTAGCACAGCCTTAGAGAAGGTCAGGGGGAGAGGCTGCAGAAACATCCTCAGGGGTGTGGAAGGTTCAGAAATGCCAAACTGGCCTGATTGATGCCATTTAAAGCAGGAAGCTGGGGTACTGCCCTCCAGAAGTTCATCCTGATCACCATTTCTGTGCTTAAAGGAGGGTTTGTTTTGTTACTAATGAAGGTGACAGGGCTGTGGTTTTCCTCTGTGCTTCTCCAGTGCCCACATCCACGAGGTTTGCAAACCAGATGATTATGGCTCATGAGAGGCAGGATTAGAGCTGCTCCTACTTCTAACACCAAGAGCCTCTTCTAAAAGCTGGCAAGTCAGAGTCTACTGTATCTAATAATGGATTAAGAAAAATCGTGAATAGTGTGTAAATCCAAACTTTCAGAGCCCTTCAATACATGTCTGAGAACTTGAGTCTTGTGACTGAGACCATTCAAATACCAGGTGACCCAGAGCATCATATTCTCAGAGAATGGGGGCTACTTGGCAATATTTGACTTCCTGGAAAAGAAAAATATAAATGAAGTAAAAAACAAGAGAAGATTATGTCTAGCACGGCTTGCTAAAGGCTTCAGAGAGAGAGAAAAAAAAAGAAAATATGAACTCTTTGTCAAAACCAGATCTTTGATTTGCTAAAGCAGATAAGGATCAAAGTATGGTGCAAATGACAGGAGGAAAAAGTTAACACATCTCTCAAAATGAAACAGCTTTTCTTAAACAGAACCTTCTGATAATATGAGTGTTTCTAATGAGATGTTCTAATCAGCTTAATGAAGAGCTAATTTTAAGATCTTTGCAGCAAGAAATCCAAAGGACTTATTCAAATCATCAGTAAAAGGATTTAGTATCATTTCCACCTCTGAGCTGATGCACAGGGAGGGGGGTGTTGGTAAATTTATATTGCTATGGAATTCAGAAAGAAGGATAAAATCCTCCTGGAGTCTGTGCCTGCCACTTTTAGAGGAGGAAATCAGGAATTCCACACGAAGGCAGAAAGAACAATCCTTTTTGCACACCAATGTGACCAAGAACAGACAGATCTGGACATCACCCACTCACCACACACACAATACTGTCCTCTACCAGGAATCCACTCATTACTGGAATTTTGCCTACAGTAAATCCAGTACCAGAGGTGTTGCAAAAACTGTGAATAATTAAGCAACCGTATGAACACACATTCACACACTTGAATAATGGATGATCTTCCACTCAGTGATAACCCTTGAATGAAAGTTGAGTGAAAATAAAATGTTAATGCATGGAGAAGAAGAATTTAGACATAAAATATTCTCATTTTATGTTATTGGAAATCCATGCTGTCAGTGGACAGATTTCTGTTTGTGGGGGAGCAGACTTGTTGGAATTGCTGACATGATTTATCTTCTTGCTGAGAAGTGTGTTGCTCTGGTATTTTAGCCTCACTTGCAATGCTGAACTATCTCCTTTGTAACATTTATAATTATTCCACATCTCACGAATGGGACATTTTAAAGGCATGAACATCTATGTCTTGCTCCAGCGTCACGGGGGTTCCATGGCTCTTTGCTTAAAAGAACAGTGACATTCTTAAAGAGTCTCTGCACGGTGTGTGACATTTTCAATCAGGTGAAGCTGCTCATATCCACCCATGCAATTAAATGCTTTGCTGTTTCACAGAGCTCGAAACATTTTCCTGCTGGAAATGGCACTGGCAACCGAGGAGCATCAAACAATAAAGCTGGTACCTATTGTGTAGCCTTCCATTAGTGGCCCTGCCCTTTGAGCAATTAAATGCTCCAAAACAAACACTGGCACTGCCAAACCCCAGACAAATAAGAGAGAAAGCATCAGAGAACAGACAGGAAAAGCATCATTTTTGTTTGTTTTATTCCTAAGATAGTCACTATTTATACACGTGAGCACACACATCAAAGCAGCACAGGATGGGAGAGAAAGAATTCCTCATGGAACTGAGGCTTAAAAATGCTGCTTACACCACACTTCCCACTGAGGAGCAGAGTTCCCTCTGCTCACAGAGGAGCAGCAGGACAAGCCCAGCCCCTTTCATAACAGCATTCCTGGGAATCACCAACATCCCACCCCGTGAGCTCTGTTAATGGCTATCAAAGTCAGCCAGCTCAGCAGCACCATAGAGGGATTTTCCCCTAGCTAATGCTGCTGCTGAGTTTGTTACAAAATACTAAATAAGCACCACTGAATGAGACAAATTCTGGGAATATCTATCTTCTATCAACTGTACTTTTCTCCCCAGACCTTCTTGAGGTGCTTATTCAACTAGAAACTCCTTGTGGGCAGAGAATAAATCAGACTGAATTTGAATACTGATTTAGTCTGTCATTTTGTAAATAAAATCATGTTAAATTGGTAACTGGATCTTCCTGCCATCCTAAAACATTCCTAAAAAACTTAGACAATCCCAGTACACTCAATACTTTGAGGCTATTTCTAAAGGAATATTTTGAGAATTTGAGGTTTTATGGTTGATATAGCCCTTGGACAAAAATCTGAGCACATCCAGCTTGTCTACCTTGCCACAGACATCTGCAGATAGATCTTGCTTCTTTAAAAAAAAATTATTAACTCCCTATGAAAGCATTACCAGTGCATTATTATGGCAGACAATTACTATGGAAAAAAAAAAATAAAAGATAGGTGAGTCAAAGCTGCCTCTACTGCTCATTCCACTGGCTGTGGGATGAACTTTGAGGTAATGGGAATTTTACCTTGCCTTTAGTGCACCCAGGACTTGCTTCTTTTAGCAGCAGCTGCACAGCAAGGTCCACCTACAGATTCCCCACACAGACACATAACCACAGCCTGCAAGTGGCAGAACTTCAAAGAATAAAGAATAAATTTATATTTCAGTGTTAGTTCAGTATTAAGAAAAAACCCATAATAATAACTCAAGCAGGTGGTAGAGGTGGGAATGCGCTTCAGCAAACTGGTATTTTGAAGTTAAAACCCCCCCTTACATCTATAAACTTATAATTTACTGTGCAATGATCTATTTTTATGGAAGTCATCATCATATGGAAACAACCCCGTTCTGTTTTTTACATGGCCATTCATTTTTAATTGCATGGGCCACAGACACATTTATTCATTTCCATCACAGATGTAGGTGTGTGTCAGCATGTGCAAGAGCAACTGCAAATATATCGTGCACCTGCAATGCACATTAGGAAAGCTCTCCAACAAGTAAGCCTGAAATCCACATTTGCAGCTTTGCAGGGAATAAAAATCAGGCTGAGTCAGTAAAAGGTGCTTTGATGCTGATTCTCTGCACTTATTGCCAGAGCAACTGCTCCTGTTCAGGAAAATGGAAAGCACTCTCTCCTACAAAATACGTGTGAGAAAGAGGGAATAAATAGATGCAAGCAGCAGGTTGATAAACATCAGGGAAGCACACGGGAAGGAGCCACAAAAAATGGGAAAACGTGCTCTGGATGCAGGCAGGGAATGGTTCCCTGCATCTCAGAGTCACCCTGGCCCTGGATGGGCTCAGGTTTAGGATAAACTGAACTGGGAACTTGTGCTGAGCCTTCCAGACTTTCCTGTTCGTATCCGAGTGCTGTTGTGGCTCCAAGCTGGAGGCAGCAGCCCCTAAGGATGGGGAGGGGAGGTACTGAGCAATGAGTGAGGCTTTGCACATCTCAGGAGGACAGAGAGGGGTGCACAGGGCTCCACTGCTGCCCCAAAGGGAAGGATTGATCTTCCTGACAGATACCAAAAACAGCAATGGCTTTTATCCTCCCCAGCAGCTTCCTTCACTCTTTTGTTTTGATTCAGCATGAACTTCATTCTTCCAATTCGTTTTTCTTCTCGTGGTTCTATTTAGCCCACCCTTGCCTCCTACAGATTCTGGGTTTCTTTGTGTTTGTGGTTTTGTTTGGATTTGTTGGAGATTTTTTGGGGTGGGATGAGTTTTCAGATTTTACCTCCCAGAAACTTTGGGTTTGGTTACAGACAGAAGTTAAGGAAACAAGACAACTGACTTTCCAAGGGTCAGATTTCTGTTGGTGTAGAGTCTGAGCACCACTGAAATGACTATTTTACACTGCAGAACAAAAGAGTTTTTAAACCATCCAGCTACTTTAAATTTGGTGGCATACTAAAATGTTGCTAAAGCTCCTTGTGCTTCAGTTTTCCTTGACAGTGTTTCAAATGTTTTTGTGGAACATTTGAACTTTAATTGCTCTGATTCCACTTCTGACTATGCACAGAATCACAGCAGCCCAACACAGGCACACTAGGATGTTTCTTTTTTCAGAGGCTTGACACTACACACAAAAAAACGAGTTTTCAAAACTCCTGAAACCTACATTATCCCAAATTCCTGGTAGCCTTCCTTCCCAGCAAAATGTCAGCATTTTGAAGTGTGTTGAAAATGTTTTGTTATTGATAATTCAGTTGAAGACATCCAGCATTTCATTCCACTTCAGCACAGACAGTTCCTTGTCAGCACTCCTGGCACAAGTCCACCACACAAGGGAGAAGGGTTTGTTCTCCAAAGGACAAATCCAATTGGCACAGGGCTACAAAGCTTCCAGAATGGCCCCTGGATGTCCTAGGCAATAATTACTTGGAACTACTTCCAGCTATGAGGACTTTCAGACCTCTCAAAGTGCTCAAACCAAGGCAGCTGCAGATTCAAGCCATACACCTGGATGTTCCCAGACACACCAAAGGGCACAAGCCCAGCACACACAGAGCTGAATTCCTCTGTCCACGGAAGAAATAAAATAAATACTTTGTGAATAAGCCTGTGTCCATATGAAAAGCCTGAAATAAGTACTATACTCAAAAATTTTTATTTATATGTAATGGGAAGACTTTTGGAAATAATACGTCCTTAAAGTCTCATTACTAACACAGGTCTCAACTTTATTTTGACTCATTTAGTTCTAGTAACTTCCTTCAGACAGGCATCTCCCACATACAACAGAATGCATCAGCTTCTTTAGGAAAAACAAGTAGAATGGCTTTTCAAAACTTTCAAACCTTTTAATTACAAATACATGGGATTTTGGAGCATAAGTCCAAGCTAGGTTCACTGAGACTTGCCCTGCTTACCACTGATGTGTATATTGATGATTCTGCTATATTCCAAAGATAAAATGCAGAGAAATCCAATATGCTGCTTCTCCTTTAGGAATGCATCTGCTGACAAATAGTTTTCTGTCAAGAATTATAACCATATAGGGAGACATCAAAAGAATTTGTCTAACTTCTTCCTTTTGCTCAGTGCATATCTGCAGTGGTTGCACTGTGCAAGCTGTTAAAGAAAATAAAATATAAATCCCCAAATTCAGGGCAAGCATTGTATGGTATATATGCTGCCACACCCAAGCTCTAAGGTGAAATCACTGTCTTTAAAGAGCTATAATATTGCTTTTTAAGTATTCTATGCTTCTAACAAAAAAAAAATATATTCAAAATATACATGATAAGCTCCAATGCAAATGAGCTGTGCATGTAAAATTTAGCCCTGCTAATCCCTGTAAATCAGGCTCGTTGCCTTGTCTTCCCCATTTCATGTTGGGTTTGGAAACAAAGAGTTTTGAGTTTCACAGATAACCAAAGTGTTCTTGAACAACACCTTTCTTGACTCATTCCTCTACATTTCTATTGGATAGAACTCAGAAAGAGAAATAGGAACAAAAATTCAGGACAAAGAATTGTGAAACACAGCTTTTCCTCAAAAAGCTGATTCATACAATGCCAACAGTCCCTTTCTCAATGCAGAAAGGTGGGGAAGGATATGTCAAATTGTATTCATACAAAAATATAACAGAATACAGTTCATTCTGATTTTATTTTCCAGTTAACCAATGAACAGTGTGTTCATTGTATGAACAATTTAAAGAGCAGGGTTTTTTTGCTCTGAAACACTTATAAGTAGATGTGAACTCTTATGATATAAATAATCTGTCAATCTATTCCCTATTGAAACCAAGATCTAATTTCTTAATAATTTATGGCACGTGTCAGGTAATACTGAAATATATTATTGTTATTATTATTATAGAGCCCAGACCTTGAAGCTTGCCAAGTAATGATGAGTACAGGGAAAATATGTCAGCATGTTTCTGGTGTGAAATTTATGGACTACTGAAGTTTTTAATTTCAAATTGGCAACTGTTCAATCAGAGGTATTGTCTTTTGAAGGATATCTGTTTCACAACTGATGGCATGCTATGGACTCCAGTAACATGCTTCTGAAAACCTGTAACATATGGAACAGATTGCATTCATTGAAATATAACAAGGTCACCACTTGGAAAGGACACAAATCTCAGGGAGCCTACGGAGAAAATTAATTCTATAAAACGATTGGTGCTATGGAGAATAAAACCAGCAGTTAGTGCAGTTAAAACAGACACATCAGATGTGTCATGCCCTGCACAGGCAGAGCCCCAAAGGCACGGTGGCCTTTGGTGCCCCAGCGTTCGAGAGGCGAACACCCAGGGATGTGGCTGGGCAAGACCCTGCAGGGATGGCAGTGCTGGGATATTCCATGGTGCTTTTCCTGCCTGCTGCCTGCCCTGCCTTTCACCAGGGAGCAGTGAAAGCTGTGCATTAGCCAGAGAGGTCAAACTGGCTGCAAGGGGACATTTAACTCATTTCTGGCTGCAAGATGAATCAACCTTTATTCCCAGGTTTGTTCATATTCTCTAAACTCCTAAGATTATACTTATTTAAATTATGATGAAGTTTTTGGGCTAAGAGCCAAGGGTGCGTGCTTCTTGTGACCCCGTTTGTGTTTGTCACTTCTTTCCTCATCGTGTCCATGTTCTGGTGGGTGCCCTGAGAACCCCAAATCCATCTTATGTGTGTTCTCTTATCCTTCTCACACACATCCAAAGCCCCCAGTGACTCCCATATCAGCTCTGAGCAGCACAGACCACTATTTTTTTTTACTTCTTTTCTTTTTGCTTTTTATTTTTATTTTTATGTCAAACAAAATGTCAGCAGGTAACTGCTCTTGCTTCTCCTATGCCATTCTGAAATGTAGCAATGCTAAATATAGACTTATTTAAATGCTGTTCTTTTAGCTGGTATTTCATTATCTTGACTTTTTTCCTTTTTTAACAAACCTTTTGTAATGAGACAAATGGACTAGCAGCAATATGCCAAAGAATATAATATATCGAAGGTACCTTAGAAACCTACCTACAATTGTTACAAATTACTGACCAAAGAATATACATTGGGTGCAAGAAAAATAGAATTTACATGCACCATCACCTGCTCAGCTCTGCTATCTTCTGATAAGGCCATTTCAGAAATAAGGGTAATATTTAGATAAGCTCTCTTTAAAAATAATCACAACAACGACATAAAAATGATGATTAAGTGTGTATCTCATCATTCCTTTTAATTCCACAAGAAAACTCCATGCATTTCCCTTATTTACAGAGGCAGCTTTCTCAGGAGCACCAAGGCTCCACTCTGGAAACTTTCCTGGGCAAGTGGAGCTGGGAGAGGTTGTTTTTGAAGCACAGATTTACAATCTTCTATTGGGAGCTCAGCAACATTATCTCTTTCCAAAGCTGTTTGATGCATCTTTAGCCTTAATTACACACCTGTCTGCTTCCACTGGCTCCTTGAATCCTGTCTAAAAACCTTGTCTGGACATTTTGTGTTTCCATGGGCTGAAAAGCTCCTTTATAGAATACAGGTTCATGGCTAATTTCCCCTGCATCACAATTAGAGTCGGTCGTTTCAGATTGGGAATCAATAGATTTAGTTTTGGTTTTGCCTCTCAAAATAATGCTCTGAGGTTTGCTGTTTGGGTTTTCTCTAAAGATAAATGATCAGATAATGGTTTACCTAAAGCAGAAGTTATTGTTACTGAAAGCACCACTGCCCACAGCTTAAATTCTCAATAACCACTGCTTATTATAAGTCAGAAAGTAGGGAGAAATAATTGTTATGCCTGTAATGGTTTCCCGGGGTTTATTCTGTTTAGATGCAACTGAAATTGCAATATTGTTGCTGAATGCATGTCTGTTTTACACTTAAGCATAAAGGATCAAGGATTTTTGGATGGAGTGCACTTCAAATTTAGTTTGTCAATATCGAGGTGTTTATGCTCCTCCTGAAGGTAAGTGAATTAAACTGAGTGTGCTGGTACTGTGTGTAGGCACCATAAAACAGGTAAGGCAAAAATTGTTCTGTTGCAAACTCACGGAACAAAGCATGCACTTAGTCTCACTTGTCCCTAAATGTGTTAAATCCAAGTTCACGTGCCTAAGAAGGTTTGTACCACTCTAGAAACACCTTGTACCACAGCACAGTCCCAACAGAAGGGATGTCTGAGTTTGATTTGATTTGATTTTGTTTGGTTTGATTTGATTTGATTTGATTGTTTTGAGCACTCTGACAGGTGTGTTGTACACAAAAGCCATCCTGTTGCAGTGTCAGCACCTGAGGAAGCTGTAGGGGCACTGGCACTGACAGGAGGAATGGAGCAGGGCAGTCCATGACCCAAGTGGGTCAGGTCTGGGCACTGTGGCATCACAAGTGCTGTGTCCTCATTCCCTGGGTCCACGTCTCAGCCAGCACAGATCTGCACAGAGCTCCAGAACTCCTCCTGCTCTTACTGCCACCGCAAATCCCAGCCAGCTCCACCCTGTCCTCTGACATTTATCCAGCCTCTTTTCAAAAACTCCAGAGTAAGGAGCATAACAGGCTCTGTGCGATATTTGTGCAAGTCCTCATGTATCCACAGAAATGGAGTTCCCTCTGAGCATCTCAGCTAAATCTCCCACTGCTATTATCTGAATAGTGATTCTAATGACATTTTGGATCAAAGGAATGTGCTTCTTGTCCTGGTGTGATGAACACAAGGATGACATTTGTCACTTTGCTTCCCAGTGACTGCCAACTTTTCATGATATGTAGGGCAGTAAATGCAAATAAGACTCCTGTGGAATCACAAGGAATCCCATAAAGCTTCTGTCCATGAATCAGAGAAGCCACTTACCACAGCTAAGTACAGCTTTTCTGTACAAATATTTGTTTTCCTAGAGGATGAAAATAAAGGAACATTTAAAATAGATTAGCTTCCATCAGATTAAATTCAGAGGGGGAAGAAACAATTCAGGTAAATTAATAAATTACCTAAGCTTCTCAAATGAGCTTTGAGATTTAGATGTGGCTGAATATAATTTTTCTGGATGCAATCAGAGGAATATCTGGAGATTCAACTAGATAATTTAAAAAGTCTTTGCAATTTCAATGGATTATTCAGCTGAAGAATGGAAAAGTAGTTATTTTTCCAGTAAACATGGGTATAACTTCCAAAGACTTTCAGAGATGTATTCTGTGTGCACAGATTAATGACACCACAAAAAAAAAAAAAAAAAGCAAATGCTGGCAAAGATAACATATTGAAAAGCTAAATAAATGCAGTTAAACATGGCAAATGCATTTAAAAATAAAACTCATTGCCAGCAATACTCTATTGAATTTCATTACTGAGGAGGATATTGCATAGGTATCTCCTTTCTTAGCAGTGCATTTCCCCTTGAGCTGTTTATGCCCTTAAAATATAATTAGCCAAAGACTGTAAATGCAGTACTGGAATCCAGAATCAGAGTAATTCAGTGAGGGTCTAGAAAGGTTTGAAACTGGTAAACCATTCATTACCTTTATTTTAGATGCTATTTAAATCTTCCAATTCAAGCAAGTGATGCTTTAGTCTAAGGGAAAATCTCAATTGGCCTGAAAAGATCTGCTCTCCTGGGTCTAAACCAAAGAGAAAAATCAAATCACAAAGAAAGATCTTTTTGCAGTCTGAGGAAGAGCCAGATCCCCAAACCAGGAACAAAAAACCATCATAAATTTGCCAGTGTTTTGTGAACAGGAGCTGTGCTCTGACACAGAGATAGGAAACAGGAAAGAGAAAAGTGAGATCTCTGATTTTGGAGCAGGATCATCCACTTGACACAAGTGCATATGAACATTTAAGACAATGTACCCTTGTCCTAAAAGAAAAATTACTTGGTTTCCTTTTAGCATGGTGTGTGTGTGTGGGTGGTGGTGGTGGTGGTGGTGGTGAAGTTTGAGTACAGCAGGAATGGAAAAAGACTTCAGAAATCCTAATTTCCCTAAAAAACCCCATCCTGCCAGCTCCCCTGCAATTTATGAACATCTGGACTTCTTTGCAGTCATTTCTATTGTCACTTTCAGCTATTCAGGAATGTCTCCTGTGGTTTCTGCATGACCACAGATAACCTGTGTTAGAAGACAGAAAAACCCAACAATTGAAGGAAGGCCAAAGCAGTTTCATATATTTGCATACAACAAAATAACCTCAAATTTCATGACTTTACTGTGGGTGACCCAGCCCTTGGGGCTCTACACCTGAACCAGTCTTTCTCAACTGCAAGGTAAAGACATTTTAAAAACCAACCAAACAAAATATAAACATATATATATATATATATATATATGTAAAAATATAAGTCATTAAGGAAGGAAAAGTGCAGCACTAAAGTTTTGCAGATGATGTTCCTGCCCAGCAAGAGCTACAAAGAAAAGGAAGTAAACTTTCTCCTCTGCCTGCAACTGGAAAATTATTTTCTGGTACATAACTCCAACTTTTTGATTAAATCCTATCTTAAGCATATGTTACCATTAATGCCCTAATTTTCCAGACTCTAGGCACGTACATAAGCACAGTAAATCACAGGATTATTTATATTTGAGTACCAGCACAGCATGTGAAGTTAAGCCTTTTTAAGATCAAGGTCTACAAGGATGAAAACAGACTCAGGGGAATATGTGGTTTCATTCAGAGTTTCTGCATTGGATCAAATCACTCCAAGGTTTGACTTCTCTTACACAAGGACTCTCCCATGCTGGGGAAAGCCCCTTAAAAATAAGGGGCAAAAATAAGTTGATAGCTGCTTGTTTAAATCCAGAAGTTCAAATATCCTGTGGAACAATAACCATTATCTATGGTATTACAGTTATATCGACATAAGAGAAAACAATCTTTTACCCAACCAATCTTACAAAAAAAAAAACAAACAAAAGAAAAACAAACAAACAAACAAACAAACAGGCAAAAAAAAATCTTTGCTAAAGGAAATGCATTCAAGTCCAAAAAAGAGATCCTCAGTTCTTTGTGGTTATTAAAGATCAAAAGACAGATTTTTCAGGAACAGGAATTTCACCCAGATACCCTTCATTAACTGTAAATATGATTTATGGACACACAGCAAGCCCATATTTATTTCCCTACATGATCAACACACAGTGGTGTCATTCAGAGCTGCCTGAAGGTTCTAGAAAACACAAATGAGGGGATCACATCCACCTAAAAAAAATACTCCAGCACTGCTCTAATCTTTTAGGCAGTGCTCTCAGAATTCTTGAAATGACTGTATTGTACAAACTATTAAATAGCATCTTAATCAGCAAACACTGAACATTTGATAATAAAACCAGATATTTGAACTGGTCTAATTTCTTGTCCCTGCTCGCCAGGAGAAAATACCATGGCCTACCAGAATGTAAAAAAAAAAAAGTATAGACTAGAATTTCACATGGGCAAGTGCTCTGAAATGTTAAGTCATACTTAAAACACATTTCCTACAATTACAAGAAAAGCAGCATAGTTCATCCTGTTAGAAATCAATTTGCTAAAGAAGGCAAATCTGTCAAGAATTATAACAGCATAAGGAGATATCAAAAGGAATAATTTATTTCTTTTTCTACACAGAAGGATTTCAGCTTTAAGCTTTGCTTTGAGATGTGTTTTCCAGTGCTACAGTGCCTGTGCAGCAGATAGAACCAGGACATCTTATAAACACATATAATCCCTCATTTTGTAGCACATTGATAGTTAGTGAAGTGCAACCATTGTGGAGCAGCTCAGCAGCTGCTCAGCATCAGAAATTTGAATCAAACATTAAAGGCAACCTAATCTGCTTTGTGATTAACCAAACTAAACATATGGACATCTTGGGCCTGCCTGAACTCAAACTAGTCCTGAATGGAGAGAGTTTTCCAGAGTCAGAAAATCCTTTTTGAAAATGGAGGCCTGAGAGAAGTTAGAGCTAATGTTTCTACTAAACAACAACAACAACAACAACAACAACAATAATAATAATAATAATAATAACAATAGCAATAAAAATTTCTTGGGACTTCATGGTATATGAGCACATCCACCATAACAAGGTGCATCAGGAAGTAATCCTTGTCTAATGGTGGTTTTATTAATTACAGCAATTAAATCTCTTCAGCACAATAAAAGACACTTTATGTCAGCTTCTTGGACAGTTTTAAGACATTACCAAAGCTACTCTAAAGAGCAAGTGACAGATATTGATTGCTGAATGTGCATCCTGCACAAAATGCTGAAACCTTCCTGAGAAGAGGGAAGTCTTTGGAGATGTGATACAGCAGGAACTGGGGGGTTTCTGGTGCTGTTAAAATATATATATATATACTGTCAAACAGTATAAAGAGGAGGAGAGAGATGAGAGAACCTTCAGAAAAGATTTTTATTACAAATTTCAAACTCATTGACACGTTAAATTATCAAAACAAGCTCATTTTCCAGTACTTTCTCATTATTGGAGAGACATTTTTTTGTGAACAGTGGAAGCTTACATCCAAATAATTTTAAATGCACAGTGGGTTGCAGCACCCAGCTCCCCAGAGATTATGGAGGTTGGACAGATAAAACTGATATATCACATACTTCCCATTCAGATATAGAAGCAAGACACACAGGAGCTGCAAAGCTTCTAATTGCTCATTGATAGACTCTATGATCTTTTTATTGCACATTTTTATTCTTGGAAGCATTTCCTCTCCCTCAGGAGATAGTCCAATATCAACTACACTACAGCACATAAATCCCCATTAAAATTAAGGACAGAGTTTCCACCCATCCCCATGTGTATTGTTTTCCATCTAAACTGTGCTTGCACTGCAGAGAAGTAGGACTCATCCTGTGGCTGAAGAGCACGGGTGGGTCTCAGGAGACTTGGGATTTAGTGTTGTGTCAGACTGTACAGAACATTATAGGGAAAATAATTTAAAATTTCTGTTCCTGCACAAACGGTATAAATATCATTTGTGTATGGCCCTGATCCTGTAGATGGAAATAAGGCAGACAAACAAAATATTTCCCCACCATATTCAATTTCTTCCTGCTGTGCTTGTTCTCTGTCTCAGATATCTGAAGCTTGCAGAGGGTTTTCAGATTTTTGCTCTGGGGACTGGCATCTGTGGAGTTAATTTTAAAGCTTAAAAAAGTAAAATCACCTCCAGGCAAGCCCCTTAGGAACAGTAAGCAGTGCCATTCATTTCTAATCCCTGCTTCTCTACACCCACAGGAAATAACCATGAGAAATATGGGAACTATGAATAATTTATGGTGTTTCCCTTGCATGAAAAACTGCTTTCCTTACCTGTATGATCAGGGTGTCCATTCCAGTTTTTCAATGCTTTTCAGACAGCAGCAGGTCAAAAGAGAGGCAATTTTCTACCCTTACCCTGCTCTCCTTTGCCCCCCTGCCCACTTTTGAGGCAGAGACCTGAGGAAGCATCAGCTCAGGACAGAGAGCTCCTGATACAGTTCTGCAGAATGAGGCAGCTGCTTGGACACTCATGAATGGAAGATTGTGCAGAAAGTTATAAAGTATTGTTTATATAATTCTGGAAACATTGTGTTTGTGTTAATATCATTTCCACTCAGTTCAGTGCTGTGAGTGTCTGCGCCTGTTAACTGAGAACTCTTTTTCCAGTTCTAATGTTCATGGCAATAGTCACTTGAACCCAGCCATTCTCCTGTTGCTGGAAATGTGGAGCATGGAAACCACTCCGAGAGGGATGGGAAGCTGCAGTGGGGACAGGGACAGGACATGGGACATTGCTGCTCCCCTCCACTCCTTCAAACAGAGCCCACCCTTCCCTACAGGAGCTCTGCAAGCTCCCAGGACCCTCAAAAGTAAAGAAGTGTTGGGAAGGTATGAAAAATTTGCTGCCCCACCAGACCTCCCTAGGATTGCAGGCTGTCATCATAATAGAAAAATCAACCACCTTTTTTTTTTTTTTGACACACCCTGTGGGTATAGAAAAGCAAAATAGAATATAGAATATATTCTAATATTTATATTCTAATAATTGGTGATATAGAAAGGAGGAAGCTACAACCCCTCCCTTTGGGAATCAGACCTTGCTGTTTGCTGTGGCAGTAAAAGTCACCCTCAGAGGGGCAGTACATTAGTACTGGGATGACCAAGATTATCAGTTTACTACAGAGCTTTCTTAAAAACATTTTCTACCACAGCCAAGATTGCCAAAAGGCTTTACGTTTTTGCTGGCGAGTTACTGGCAACATTCTGGCCTCAGCATCATGCAGGAACTGCACTTCCCTAAAACTGCTAAGCCTGAATAATATTTCAGACCCACTCAGGTCAACTGCTGAGGAAGAACAGCATAAAAAGGAAAAATAAAGGCAGCATCGATAAAACTATGCCTGAGAAGGGGAATATATTTATTTAGAAACCAAGATTTTCAAAGGCAATTAGAGGAATTACATTCTATTGCCTAATTACAGCAGGAATGTGAGCTCTGCAGTGGCCACTCAAGACCAGCCACAATTTTGCTATTCAGCCCCTCCAGCTGGTGCCAACACACGACATCACCCACCAGCACTTTATAACATCCTTCCAGTGGGTGGTGATTCACATGTCTTTGCTGCACTGGTGGACAGATTAGCCTCCTCCAGGACTTTCGTTTTCTGACTCATTTAATGAAATGTGGGCTTTATTCTAATATCTAAAGCAACCCTGTACTTAACTCCCAGCTACCTGCATTTTTTTATATTTATAAATAGCAATTTGCACATACAATTCACGTTGTATTTGCCGCTCTCAAAGCACTTTGCAAAGGACATTTTCCCAATTTGCTTCAAAACGAGAAAGAATGAACAATCCCATTTACTCATTTGCTAAAATGCCCAATTTTTAGGCCATCATAATAGTGTGATGTGCTCTCTTTCATCAGCTACCATTGTTATCCTAACAATGCTAAAGATGGCAATAAACCCAGCAGTAGCAGCAGCCATTTCACATGTCAAAGCAGCAGGGAAAAGGACCCCAGCATGCACTCCAAAAGAGCTGCAAAATAACAGGTTTTTCATGCAGAGGAGCTCCAGAGACACTTCAAACCCAAGCAATAAAGCATGCCAGGAGATTGCCAGCTCTGAAGTTTATCTTGTGCTTTACACGGTCATCTTAGATAGCAGAATGCATTCATATCATGCTTAGATTAGCATAGAAAAAGGTGGAAAGATGTAATAGCATCTCTGGATCCTAAATAATACACAGGAGATTCATGTGGGGGGAGCTGGTTTCTACTGCTGTGGATCTGTTACATATCAGAAGAGCTAAAAATAATCCCCTTCCATCAGCCTTAAAGGATAAATAAACCAGACTAAAATACAGCACGTTTGCATTCAATATCCCAGCATCAATAAAGTTTGGAGCCTTTCAGAAGATGCAAAATGAGTTTAATTTCAGCATCATTTGACTAAATCTTACCCTCAGCTTTGCTTAATAATAGACACCCTGGAAGACACATGAGATCATAAATCTGAGGGTGTTGGGAAGCTGGGCTTGTTAAAAATCCAGCTAATAGAGAAGAGATGCCCCCTGTGAGTTTCAGCATGGATACACTCTAGAAACAGCAGCTAAAAAGCACAACTCCATTAATTACCTGCAATCCTTACTAGGTTGTCTTTTCCAATATATTTACTGCACCACACTCTGAGCATTTTTAAGTGTTTTGTTATAAATTTCTCAAAAGCCCAGCTCACAGTGCCTCGCTGTTTCTCTTCTAAACTATTTCCTAGTGGATTTAGGAGTAAGGTACAGAAATAACAGAAAAGAGGGATCTCAACCTTAGAGAGAGCCACAACCTGGAGGAACTCAGATAATCCTTGAACACCGCCCTGGAAAACTGTGGGGAACACAGCAAAAACCAGATACCCTCCTGCCATTACACAACACTATCAGCATTTTCTATAACTGAATCAGATTACAATGAAAACGCTTTTAATTAAATGGCAATGGATTTCAAATAAAGATGAAGTTTACAGGTTTACTTGAAGCATATCTCCATTCGTGCCAACACAGCTGAGAACTCCACATACTTAATGGTTCAACAGCAAAAAGCAGAGACAGAGCACAGACCATCAAGTTAAGACCCATAAGATCCTAAAGCTTTCCTGACAATTCAGTCTATTAGTCTTGTGCTTTGTATATTTTTAAAAGACAGTATGACAGGGAGAAAGACACACAAAATATTCTCCTCAGATGGTTTAGAAAAATTGTAAATGGAGCTGCAGAATGAGGCTTTTACGTCTGGGCTACTGATAAATCAGGCTACTGCCAGTCCCAGGTAATGTAAATCATATGGTGCAGTTTTGATGTGACAAATGCATTGATCCTTGCTGAGAGCTGTTTTGCATCATTTGAAATACACACTGAGCCAAGCTTATGGGAAAATGCTCTTAACCTGAGATAAACTTCTCCACTGACATGAGCCAAGTTCTGTAGCAAAATGCAAACCCTGAAACTTTCTTCCAGATTGTTTTTTAATTAACACCTTGCTCTGAGCTAATTCACAGCCTTTAAAATAAGCCAGCGAGACACTTTGATCTCTCTTCTTGCACACCAGATGTTTAGGATGATGAGGAAAGCTTCCTCTGGTGCTGCTGTTTAAATCCTTATGGGGTATGTTAACCAATGGCCTGGTTATGTCTTCCCCTGTGTGTCTGGAGGTGACAGAGCATCTCACCTTCCAAGTACAGGTATGATCTGTCCCATGTAACACCTGCTCTGTGATGTGCCTGTGCTGTTCAAGTGAGTTGTGTTCTGTGTCATTTGGACATCCCCACTAACAGGATTTGGAGTGTTTATTCACACATTTATTATTACATTCCAGGCTTTCTCCAGTGCTGCCATTAGTTGCTCACACTGATAAAAAGCCAGCATGGCAATCCAGCTGAAAGCATTCAGGTTTAGAGAGCCTCTCTTCCCAAAACAGACACAGGAACCAGAGCATGAAAATCAGCTCTGCAGAAACCTCTCTTAGAACAGACTCCTGAAAGCCCAGGAGTTGCTTTGTGGGGCCTGGCATGCAACATGGCATAAAAGCAATGACTCTGTGCTCCCAACAGTACTAAACAGATTGTGATCAACAGGAGAAAAGAGGTCCTGGGGTGAGCATGAACCTCCTGCACAGCTTCTGGCAGGGATTGCTTTGTGTTCTCACCTGGCAACCCACGGAACTCACCTGGGGCTGGATCCTGCACAGCTTACACAAAGGCTACAAGTGGAGTTTGTGCCTTTAGAACTCACCTGGGGCTGGATCCTGCACAGCTTACACAAAGGCTACAAGTGGAGTTTGTGCCTTTAGAACTCACCTGGGGCTGGATCCTGCACAGCTTACACAAAGGCTACAAGTGGAGTTCGTGCCTTCAGGAGTTCTACTAAAGAGATTATTCTTCTTGTATTTAAGATGGTGGTCTTGGCATCTACATCTGTCCCAAAGGGAGAGATTCTGCTACTGCAAAATCCCCTGACTTATTGCACAAGATGCATCTGGGGTTTGGATCTCTCGTGCAGGGCAGGAGCCATAAGGATGGCAGAAACTTAATTCTGTAGCACATTTTAATGGCAAGTTTACCTATATATATATATATATATATATATATATGTATGTATGTATGTATGTATGTATGTGTGTGTGTGTGTGTGTGTGTGATATCCAGATATAACTGGTTGCATTATGGCTCTACAGAGAAGAGACCAAAAAGGACACTTCCATCTCACATGCCCAACCTGTTCTGTTCCCACTTTTTTTTACAAACTTCTCAAAAGAGCTGCATTTGTCTTTCTCACTTTCACTTACCTAAAAACCTCTTTCTGGACTGCTGGATGCAAGGCACAGAGTGTGATTAGCTTTAACCAAATGCCCTCTTCTGTTCTTGCAAATTATTCTGGTGAAGAACATACCCTACACAAATTCTTACATGTGCTGACTCCAACCAATACCTGCAATGTAACTGCACCAGCTCAGAACTTTACAGTCTTTTCAAAACAGCACTTCTATCGTGCAGTTTGTTTTCATGATTTTATTCTTTGGAGTGCCATCCACTCGACATTTTGTATGAATAATAAAAATTTAAAAATCTTTCAAATAAACCAAAACAGTATTATTTTTTTTTCTCTGTTGTTGGGTATGGTTGTTGCTGTTATAGAAAAGATAAGTTGGAAGTACAGTTAGCCTAAAATCTTGATTCTGTTCCTTGAGACAGCAGGTACCAGAATGATTGACATTTTGTACTGATTACAAACAGGGTAATCCACAGAGAGAAAAACAGGAGTAAAGAGATGGAAAACTGGAGGGAGTGTTTCACTAGTGCTGCTGTTGCCTGAATGTTAATCGATAAAGCAATAAATAAGCTGCCAAATTAGACATATCTTAGCAGTGGATTTTGGTCATAATTCTCTAGAGCACATTTATGCAGAGAAAGAAGTTGATTTCTATTGAATTCAAATTCAAATTTAAGCCTAAGAAACAAAGTACAGCTCTTCAGTTAACACTGAAGGAATCCTTCCTTTCCACTTCAAGAACAGAATAAAAATGTCTTTCTGCTGCAGCATTGAGGAATCTAACCTTCTCTAGGAGCTTACAGACATTTCTTTTCAGTCTTTCATTTCCTGTGAATGAGTTTGAACAAATTCTATGTAGAAAAAGCAGAGAAGCAACAAACAGAATTTATATACTTCAAAAATAACTGAACTTGACCTCTAAATACAGTGAATATGATATGTTCAGAGCCTTAAGGTGCCAGCTATGAATGTCTTCCACTCTTCCAGGAATACAAGATTTGTTAGACAAAACCCTGGCTGACCTGGAAGTCCTGCTTGGAGTAGGAGGTTTGATAAGAGACCTCTAGACCTTACAACCACCACTTCTTTGATTCTGGGCTTCAAAGTAGAACAAAAAAACCCCAAAACTATTTTCCTTTCATTATTCTGTTTTCTTATTATTTTTATGGTTTTAAAAATTAAAAAAAAATAAATAAATAAAGAAAAAAAGTGTATGGTTTTCAAGAAGAAGTATTTGTGAAAGCAAGCAATTGACAAATAAAGGACAGTATGAAGACTCATCCTAGTAGATAAATTAACAATAATTTAAAAATAAATAATGTGAAACGTTCTAATAAAAAAACAAACAGAAAAAGCCCAAAATTAGAAAAGCATTTGTGTTGCTATAACAGATAAGCCAAACATTACATAATGGAAGGAAAAGATAGTCTGCCATAGGAGGAGCCCAGACTCTTCTGAAATACAGCTCTGCATTGGAGCAGAAAGCTGAACTGCAATAATCCAAAAGCCAATTAATTACTTGGAATTAAAAGTAAAGAAAAATTCTTTAGGTATTAGATCAACCTGCTGTTCCAGTTGTTTCATCCTGCCCTGATTCATTAATACATAGCTGCTGTTTTGTGAGATTGTTAAAACAGGGAGGCCCACTGACCATTCTGTAAGATGATCTAAATATTGTTCCATGATTATCCAACATGAATTATTTTTAACCTAAAATTACTGCAGAGAGCAGACCTTTCCAAAAGTCTCCATCTCCATTCTGAAACATGCTCTGCAGATGGGTGGGTGCTCTCCAAGCTGTGTCACCCCCAGCCTGTCTTTGCAGGAACAAGGCTTTGTAAGAGAAGTCACAGACATTACTCTGCATATTTTAGTGTCTTGCTTTTCCCAAAGGAACCCTGGAGGGACCAGCCTGCTTTATTAAACTTTAGAGGAGTTACAGAGCCAGATCACAATTAATTCCAAAATATGTTTTCTGAATTGCTTTTTTCCCCAAGGGAGGGAATCTCGCATGACAAAGCAAACTGAATTCACCTTTTCAGTACAAAGTGGCTGCCTCCCAGCTTTGTAAAAAATGCCATTTTTCACTGATAACAGCTTCCCAAGGTATGCTTTATTCCTCATTGTTGATTGTGTTTATGAGCTTTTCAGAAATGGTCTTCACTCCCCCATGCAAGCCCAAACTCAACTTTCTGTGGAAGTGCACATCTCACAGGGACCATCTTCACCCCAGCCACAGGTGGAGCAGGGGAGCTCAGCACATCTCAGACTCCCAGAATGGGACCACCATCATCTTTTCTGATATTTAGCAGAACACTGTCCTTCCCAGCACAGTTTGTGGTTCTAGGCTGCTGCCAGAACACAGAGTTCTGCTACAGCTCAGCTGCCTCCTGTGGAAACCCTGCTCAGTGGGACAGGGACGACAGGTCACTGCTCCAACCAGGGGCAGACCAGGAGCAGCCAAAGTGTGAAACCTCAAATGGCTTTCCCCTCTACACTGAGCGATGTTTGCCCTTGGTGATAACTCTGGTTAAGAATTAGCACACACAGAGAAAGTGTGGACTGAACATACCGTTAGGTTTTTACTAGTTTGAGAAGCCTAATTTTAGAATTTTAGAAAGATTTAATTTTGCAAGGCACTGAACCAAGGCACGATTCCTTCAAAGGTCTTGAGTGGTTCCTTAAAACAGTGATATACAAATGTATCAGTTATCTCTAGAGCCAAAATCTCCATTTGAACACTATCCCTATTCATCCATGACAGTTTGGTCTCTACCCATTTTGATGCATCAAAAGAAAGGTGTTTTAAGACGACGACCAGTGACATCATAAAATAAATGAACTGGATTGTCAAAATAACTTGAAGATACCTTAAGACTTCAGTCCTAAGTTTTTTTAAGTGATAAAGTGCTGAAAAAATGGTATTACTTTTTTATTAATACCAAATTAAACAAAACAAAAACAACCCCCTGAAACATTTATAGAATCATTAAGGTTGGAAAAGACCTCCATGACCAGCAAGTCCAACGTGGGACCCCTCCCCACCTTGTCCCCAGCCCAGAGCACTGAGAGCCACGTTCAGGAATTCCTTGGACACCTCCAGGGATGGGCACTCCAAACCTCCCTGGACACTTCCAAGGCCTGAGCAACCTTTCCATGGGGAGATTCCTGCTGCTGTCCACCCTGAGCCCCTTTCCCAGCTCCTCCAGCCACTGCTCATAGGAGTCCTACTCCAGAGTCTTCCTCAGACTCACTGTCCTTCTCCTGTCATTCCAACCTCCTGCTCTGGAGCACCTAAACAATTAAATCCAAACTAAAATTGATAACAGCACCAATTTGTCACCATTATATCATCACAAAAAATACTCAGTTTGCCATGAATACTCTCCCCAGCAGAAGAGGAGCCCCAAGATGAATGGTAATGGGCATGCAAGGGTTAAACAATATCAAAGATTATTTTCACATTCAAATACTCATATTTTTCTGTGTTCCTGAACTTTTATAAATAACATAAAAGCTAGTTGGCATAGCAAGAGACCTAATTATAAACAAGTCATAATTAAGCACCATCTCTAAATTATATAACGTAATATCAATATAAGTGCATTCATTATGTAAATGGTTATTTTATTGCTCATTTAAAATACATAATGGAAATGCAGATAGTAGGTGGACAGCATGCTAAATAAGGGCACAAATGAAGGAAACATATCTTGGCAGAAACAGGAGCTGTAGGTGTGAAAGAACAAGTGCAACACTTGGTTGCCTCTTCCATCACTGACAAGAATATTCACTTGTGAGCTGGTTTCATGCATCAAATCCCAGTCTGAAGGTTCCAGTCATTCACCACATTTGCTTTGGCTTTCAGGAGCCTCTCTTTGTCTCAAGAGGGCATGGGAAGGATGAGGAAGACACACAGGCACCAGAACTCTGCTATTTTCTCTACCAGAGCCAGTTCAAACTAAACCCAAGAACTCCCCCTGTATGCAGAGCTGACCAGCACTGGGGTTTGAATGACATAGCTGAAGAACTTCAAAATTTTCAGCTACTGGAGCTCCTAAGGAGGCAGCCAGAAACTGCAGAACTCATGTTTTCTAGGGGCCAGGCCAGAGAATTCTTCACTTCCACACCCCTACTACTCAAGCAAATTTCTGAAATCTGTGAGACAAAATAATATTAGTAATAATAATAATAATAATAATAATAATAATAATAATAATTCACCCCAGAGCAGAGCTGGCTCACCTGGATTCACTGCAGGTGAACTATATTTGTAGTTATGATCAGGAAACTTCCCAGTGTGACCCTTCCTGGGAGTCTGTGGCTGTCACACTGCCATGACAGAGGCAGCAGCCAAGGAACATCCCATCAGTCCAGATAAACCTATACTGAAAGCAGCAGCTGACGACTTAGAATTTTAGCTTTTGTATTTTTCATGTGTTTGTAATCCTGCAGTTTTTCAGTGTAGAACTCCAAACTCCATATTCAGTGCTGGCTGCTGCTCTCCCATTTTGGTCAGACACAACAATTCCTCTCCAGGCTGGGAATCAAGGACACCTCACTGTCCCAGGCCCTGAGAAATGCCAACAAAAGTGAGTTGGAGGGGAGCAAGCTTGGAGTAAATGACTTCATTACCTGAAGCTGTAATTGTAAGATTAACCCCCAATGTGCAAATGGACCAAATATCAAAGTGTGAAAACCTGTGACCCATTGTCCATTTTGGGTGCAGCCCCTGGGGGTGCCTCATCTGCCCTAAGTGTACCTGAAGGGCTTTCAATTAATAGAACTGCCTTTTATTCCCTTAATTCTGCATGGTCTCTGTTTTTAGGTAAGCCCAAAAAAAGACATCACAACCACTCCATCAGACACCTGCTGAGTGCTCACACCCAATTTTGACAACATTTATTTATTTGGCCAGAATGTGAAGCAACATGACTTGACATTTTCCAATGAAGCCTGTCCTCCTCCCTCTCAGTATTTAATGTCTGTTTTATTTTACGACCCCCTGGTTTCAGCTACTGGAGTTGTCAGCTGGTAGGCACTTAATAACAACATTTAGCTCTTCAGATTTTATGTAAGGAAAACATTAGTCAGTGCTTTAAAAAACAGTTCCTCGTTTTTGGGCTTCTTTGAGAAATTTGAAGTGTAAAAATTAACAGCTGTCAGCATGCAAACCAAATACTTAAATATCCTTTAAAAATAAATATTCTATCAAACATTTACTCAAATCTATTCTGAGTTCTACAAAAAGCTTCAAGGCAAATTCAAGACTCACTGCCTTCAGCTTTTCTCCAAGCTGCTTTTTCCACCAAGAAGCTCAACACTACCTTTGCAGGCCTTTACCTGAGACATCTCCTGTCTAAAATTCTTAATTGTAAGAACGATACTGCTGATTGTTGAGCGGGATTCGTAAGTCTATAATTAATATCCCTACAGCATTGGTATATCTGGCTATCCTACACAGCTCATGATTTACAGTTTTTTGGTTTTTCAGTACATTTGATTCTGTAGCCAAAGAAAAAATCCCCGACCTTACAGAATGATTTGGGCTGAAAGGGACCTTAAAGATCATCTTGATGTCTTTTAGTTTATCAAATCCTGCCTGTTGCCTGCACACCTCCCTCTATACCAAACAGATCTTCAAAATCAGACTCAACAGGGGAAATCTTGGTTTGCAGATACCAGACTTGGCTGGAGCAAAAGCTGGGGGATCTCCTGCCCATCCAGCTGCCTTACAGCAGGCTTGGCAAATCCCTCTGTTATATTTACTAACATTTAAATAAAACACCAGAAACTGCATAGCTCCCTGGTGTTCACAACACAAACCTAACCAGAGCACCTCAACTCCCAGGGCATATCAACTACCAAATATCTTTCAGACTACAATTAGTGTATTTCAGCATAAATTCTCAACAATTCCTGGAATACAAGAATTCCCAGGCCTACATGATTTAAACTGTGCTGGGAATACTTAATCTCATGCTTAGATCTTGCACTTTAATTTACCTTACTGGCACCTTTGGACTCAAATCCACCCTGAAATTCTGAAAAAAAAAAAAAATTAAATGCAGCAGGGAATAATTTTTTTAAAATAATTTTTAAATAAGTTAAAGCTTTCTCAAGTTAGATGCCTGGCTCAGCAGTGTTTGAGCAGGCAGAGCAGTTCCCTCACTCCTGTCCTGTCTTCACAGGCACATCACCAGGTGCTTGAAAATGTACCAGGAGCAGTCCCAATATCTGAAATGGGATTGATTTCAGCACAGAAGAGTGGACTGGAGTGAAGGCAGCTGGATATTAAGGAGTCTTGTTTACGTTATTGAGCAAGATGTACTCAAAAAAGCCTAAGGGCTTTTTTTTTTTCCTTCTTTCTAGACAGGAATAAAGTTATTCCCTACAGGTATCACATTTGTAGACTGGAAATCTTGATGTTACTTTCCAGACAATTCTTTCTTAAGTAGCATTTTATCCTGAAACACGTCCAGACTTTGAATTTTACAAAACATCTGACTCAATTTTATCATTTTTATACTAATTTCCTGGGGATTTTTAATCTACAAATTTCTGCTCCAAGTCAGGACAGAAACAATTTACAAACCATCTTTTATCCTGTCACCTCCCTATCCAGGAGCAAGGAACTCCAACGTAGACTTCCCAAGAAATACCAGTGATGCCTTGGGTTTTAGCTTTTATATTTGTCAGGCTCTCTGCTGCTTGGTGTGTCACTCTGAAACTTCATGTTAGGTGTCAGGAAATTCTCTTCACAGGGCAGTGACAAAACAATCCCTTCCCAGCTAGAGCATCAAGGATACCTGGTACCCAAAAACCAGAAACAACGTGGAATGGAAGGGGGCAAGCCAGGGAGCTGAGACTTCACAGCCTGGGGCTGTGGTTGGATAATTAACCCCAGTGTGGAGATGAACCAAAACTCATAAAAGTGTAAAGACTCCTGACCAGGATCCATCTTGGATTTGATTTGGGTGTAGCCACAGCCAAGTTCTTGCACTGCCCAAGGTGGATCCTTTCTATAAATTCCTATTTTATCCCTCCAATAAATACATATTTCATCCTTTCAATAAATACCTATTTTATCCTTTTTGCTCTGTCTAGTTTCTGTTCCAACTCAGCCTTTCCAGACATCACTAGAACAAGCTTTCCAAAGCTACAGAGACAATGTAGATCATGCAGACAGTTTATTTTCTGGAGCCTTTACTCTGAGATTCACCAAAACATTTCTCAAATAACCTCAGCTGGGCGTTTTCCTGTCCAGCCATGCAGCAGAGCAGAAGCCCAGTTCTGGAAATCTCATACCTGAAGCATGACATCCATCAGGTCTGTGACTGCATAAAGATGGCAATTAATCTTTTGTTGAAACATATTTAATTTTGATGTCTTGAGGCGTGCAAAATTTGATTTATATTCAGAAAAATTTGAGCTATCTTTTCCAAGGCATAATCTGGATTTTATTCATTAAATTAATGAAATTACACAGTGTTCTTTCCAAGCGTGTGCTGCTGTTTAAGTGCTGTGATTTGCTCAAAGAATACTCAATAAATACTTTATTATGGTTTCTGGACTCTAATTAGCTGCTCACAGCAGGCTGAATTTCTGTGACTATGTTTGTACAGTGGTCAAAAACCCTTTATAACTGGTCATTCATATACAGGAATGTAAATTGTGTTTTCATCATAGCCCCTCCACCACAAAATTAAAAAATAACTCATTCATTAGCAATTACCAACTGCTGATGCACAGTTTTTTTGTGGATATTTGTGCTGCAGAAGTCTGGCCAGAAGGATTAAAGGTATTGACTGAAAGGAGGGGGAAAAGCTCCAGCAACTTGCATCATGTATTATAGATCTCCTGAGAAATCCCAGTGGCAGCCAGGCATGGGAGGCAAAATTTCCTCTCAGATCCTCATGGAAACAGCTGAGTTGGGCATTCAGAGCATGGAGAGGGAGCAGATTCCCCCAAAGTCAGGCTGACATCAAGGTACAGTAACTGAATATCACCACTCAGTGCAATCCCAGGGGGGGAAGTTTGAACTGAATTTCAAACACTTTCATCCTCATGTGTGAATTTAAAGTGAAGGTGGTGGAAAAGCAAGGGTAATATTAGATTCTGGAATTTTAAGGATAGCAATAAGCCATTGTGTGAGGGTCTGGAGCTGACATTTCAGCTAAAGAAAGAAAATTCAGCCCCTGGTTATTAAGTTTAAGGTACCAGTTTCAAGACTGTGGAGTCAGGATATTTTATACCTCAATAAAAAAAAAAGCTGTCCTACAAGTACAAGCTGCATTATGTTGTCTTAAACCTCCATCATCCAAAGTCATATTAACATATTGAACTTACCAGCAAATAGTAAGAGAAAAATACTTAATAGATCTCAGAATAGAAGTGAGATATTTTAGCAGTGAAAATAAAAACATCTCCACAAACATACAGTGCTCATGAAACTTGCTGTGTCTAATCCTTTTTTTTTTTACACCATTTGCCATAATATAAGTGCGAGCTGGGAAGTTCTCCAAACTCACTCAGAAAGTTTCTTGGTTTACTGGGTGAATTCCAAACTGATGACATTTCAGGGAAGAGGAAAAATCCAAAAATTCCACAGCTCACAGAGCAAAAAGGCAAAATATGTACCCCCCTAGAGATGCCTGGAGGTTAAACTGATTACTTAAAGCATTGTGATCTGATGATTTTGTTCTGGACTTGTCCAAAAGGTTCAGCATTATTTTCCTTTCCCTTTCCCTGGGAAAACTCTGGCAGAAGTAGTCTTGTGGCACCCTTTATTCTTTCCAGTTTTTTACTCAAGATTCTTCATAATTACTTAATTTTTATTTTTTTTTTAAGACACAAAGTGGAGACCCTAAGTCCTAGTGCCAAGTTTTCCAGCAAAATATAGTTAATTTCTACTATTATAATTTCTCTACTTTTCACTCAGGATTTTTTTCTCCCTGCGTTTCAAACCAGGGACTTTGGTGTGACTGTCAGCTAGAAAATTATCAATTAAATGAGGGAACTCATCCCTTCTCTACAGCTTCTCTCATTAGTAAGAAGAAAAGGAGGAGAACAAAAGAAACTTAAATTATTTATCTGCATATTTCTCCATATAGCCAAGATTCAATTATAAGAAAAAGCACACATATCAGTCATGTCATGCACCCCTCAGAGAAATTACATTATTTACAGAGCCTGGAAAATGCCCCCATTGTTCATAATTTTAAATGAAGATGCAAAAACATTATTAAACACAGTAATTTAAGTGGAAAAGCTGGTCATTTCCAGGCAGAGTTCACTCATATTCCTCTTTCCTGGCACGTCCCCACGGGACAGCTGGGGATGGGATACTGCATGTGACAGTATTGTGATTTCTCTGGAGCTGCTCAGGCACCACTTTGGCCCCAGGCATTCAGATCTGCTTTGCCACAGGACTGGTAAAAAAAGGATGGAAAGGAGAAGGGAAGGAGTTTCACCAGGGACTCTTCCAGCTTTGGAAATACAAATCATTCTTTTTACTTTCAGGCCTGCAAGTCGCAAGAAGAGCAGGAGGGAGGATGTCTCTGGGAATAGGTGCGCGGCCAGGTGATGGAGCAGCTCACCTCGAGTGCCATCACAGGCACCTACAGCACGGCAGAGGGAGCAGAGGCAGCGTGGGTTTAGAGGGGCAGCTCGTGTTTGACCAGGTGAGCTGCCTGGTGGATGCAGGAAAGGCTGGGGATGCTGTGTGCCTGGACACAGCCCTTTCACACCGTCTGCCGCAGCATTCCCTGGAAAAGCTGCAGCCCGTGGCTGGGATGGGAGCACTCTGTGCTGGGCTCAGAGCTGGCTGGATGGCCAGGGAGTGCTGGTGAGCAGTGCTGCATCCAGCTGGGACCAGTCACCAGTGCTGTCCCGCTGGGGTCTGCGCTGGGGCCAGTCCTGTTCAGTGTTTTTACTGATGACATAGATGAGGGGATTGTGTCCGCCATCGGTAAAACTGCCAATGACACCAAGCTGGGAGCATGTGTTGGTCTGCTGGAGGGTAGGAGGGCTCTGCAGAGACACCTGGACAGGTTGGATGGATGGGCAGAGTCCAACAAAATGAGCTCCAACAAGTCCAAGCGCAGAGTTCTGCACTTCGGCCATGACACCACCATGCTGCACTCCAGATTGGGGACAGGAGGACTGGACGGTGCCCAGGCAGGAAGGGACCTGGGGCACTGCTGGACAGCAGGCTGGAAAGGAGCCAGCAGTGGTCAAAAAGATCAATGGCCCCTGGCCTGTATCAGGAACAGTGTGGCCAGCAGGAGCAGGGCAGTGATTCTTCCCCTGTGCTCAGCACTGCTGAGGCCACACCTGGAGTGCTGTGTCCAGTTCTGGCCCCTCATTTTAGGAAGGACATTGAGACACCTGAGCACATCCAGAGGAGGGAACAAGACTGGTGAGGGGTCTGGAACACAAACTGTGAGGAACGGCTGAGGGGGCTGGGGTTGTTTGTCCTGGAGAAAAGGAGACTCAGAGGTGACCTTATCACTCTCTACAGCTCCCTGAAAGGTGCCTGTGGTCAGATGAGGGTTGGTCTCTTCTCGGGCAACAATTGACAGAATGAGAGGACACAGACTTAAGTTGTGCCAGGGGAAGCTTAGGTCAGAGATTAGGAAAATTTTTTCACTGAAAGAGTGGTTGGGCACTGGAATCACTTGCCCAGGGAGGTTATGGAGTCACCATCCCTGGAGGTGTTTTAAAAAAAACTGGACGTGGCACCCAGTGCCATGGTTTAGTTAACAAGGTGGTCTTAGGTAATACATTGGACTGGATGATCTCAAAGGTCATTTCCAACCTTGTTAATTCTGTGATCTTCACTACAACAGAACATGAGTTAATCAGGATGACTTTTGTCTGAATTTAGCAATTCCCTAAATGGGGTGCAGTTATTAGCTGAGATTAGATCTACACAAATACCAAGGCATTTGAACTGCTCTGTCATTTACAGCTTCAATCCCTGGTGTCTTGCTAGGATATTCCAATTTCAACTTGAAGGTACAGATCACACTGAATTTCACTCCTACAATATACATACACATCCTTCCAATCTCACCAAGTACTCCATTAATCTGCATTTTATTCCAGAAGTAGTTTAGAATTAAGGAATTCATACTAATTCTTTCCTTTGTCCACTTACAGTTTTGTCTTATTTTTTCATTATCCCATTATTATTTTCAGGTATGAATTACTACCTATATAGTCTTTATTGCATCACAAACACCCACTTGCTGAATTAACCTTGGAGCCTCAGCACAGCAGGTAAGCAGGACATTTTGCTGTTTCCCACTCATTTAGGCATCATCTGGTCCCCCAGGCTCCTGCTTATCCCAGAGACAACTTGGCTGGAGAGCCATGCAGGTATTTATTTTCCCCCTAACTCAGGGATCGTGGTTCTCATTCCAGCCTAATTATGTTCCTATAAACTACAATTAGTTTTTCCTGTTTACCAATTTGCCTGGAGGATTTGCTGAATGTATTTTGACACTCAACCACAAGATACTTGCAGAAAGTGCAAATTACGAGCTAAGAATTCATTTGTAATACAGTGGAATCTAAATAAAGAATGAATACTTAGTAATTTATTCATGTGGTAACATCAACTACATAGAGTAATTCTTGTAAAAATCAATGCAGTCTTATTTCCTGACAGTGACACACAGATTAAAAAACAAACCCAAACATACAGAATACATTTACAAATAATCTCTTTCTAAAAATTCTTTTAAACGCAAACGACTTGTATTATCTCATCTAAATTGTTTTGTGTGATACTCCTTGTCCCTATTTTTATTAGTGAATATAAATGTGAGTGTAGTGTTTCCTTGCAGCTGGTTCCATCGTTGTTATCTATATGTAAAGAACACAAACATAATGAAAAACTCTTCCCATGATCTCCCTTGAGGCAGTGAGATTCTGGGAGCAGTAGGAAAGTCCTTCTTGCATCACGTGTAAGGAATAATCTGATGATTTTGTAGTGTATAGCAACCAACAGCTGGTGAGTTTGATTAAATATTGAAGCTGAGGCATTTAATCGATCCTGATAACCATTCATGGGAGGCACATTGAGGCTCAGGCATTTAATCAATCCTGATGGCCATTAATGGCAAGAACTATATACCACAAAGCAATAAAGATTAGGGCTATTGTACAAAAACTGTGCCACAAGAGAAGAGAAAAGGGAAAAATATCTCCCACTTTCTCAGAAGATGGACCCTATTAAAGTCCTTTGGATTTTCCAAAGAGATTATCAGTCCTTCACTCTGACATCCATGTACTTTGGATGTTGATAATGTGGTGGTGGGAACAGTCTCCACAACACCCAATTTAGCAATTTTGGAAGTAAAATGAGAGAGATAGAGAGATTAGAGCAACCCACAGAGATCAAAGAGAGGATGGAAAGTTTTCTTCTTCCAAAGAACTAATGAGGTCCTTGGAGGTGCTGTGGCCAGCAGAGCCATCCAGCCAGGTATTCCTGCATCCCTGTCTGACCACTCAGACAGGACCTGCATTCCCAGGGGCCTGGCAGAGATTGGCATCTGACACTTCATGAATGGGAAAAGAGATTAAAATTTTGTGTTTCTGCTGCATAGCTTTTTACATACACACTCCCCCCAAAAAACCCCAAACCCAGAGAAAATGATTCCTCTTTCCCACCCAAATCACTCCTAGAGAGAACAAGATCCACTAGATTTTGGAATTTTAATCGATTGAGGTTATGTGTGTTTTTTTATCCAGTGTTTCCTTACAAGGAAGAGCTTTCCAGCTGCTTTTGCAGAGCAAAAGCTGCAGTGAACAAGCTTTGCAAAATTTTTGGTTCTTGAAGTGAAATCAAAAAAACTTTCAAATTAAATAAACTGATATTCTAACCTGAACACTGTAGTCCTCCAAAATATTGATGTCTTTTTAAATAATATACATTGTGAAAAAACTCCTGCCATTTGATGGAGGCACTATTGATACTTAACTCTTTCCATAAAACTTTAGTCAAGGGTGGACGGATCTTCAGGGGCAGAATTACTATTGTTAAACAACTAAGGATACTTCTGAGCCACACAGTCTTATTCAGGAAGCAGAAGCCAAATGTTTCCTCAAAGAAAACAGGCAGGGTGATACCCTAATCAAATGAGGCTTAAGAGTTTGCCCTGAGATAATTATTCATTACAAGGACTCCTGACCTTGCTAAAGGAGTAGTCCTGCTCCTTGTTGGGTTATACATTTGGCTGTTCAATTTGTAGCTTGAGCATGTGCAATGTCTCCATGTTAGTGTACTTGAATTAATGAGAAATGCACCACGTCAATGCCAGGGCATCTCCCCTTCCCCTCTCACCTGCCCCTCTCACCTGCCCTCCCTCTCTGCTGCTCAGCTTTCATGGAAAAGCATTCCAACAAAATCCAAAGCAGTGACAGCAATGGATTCACAGCTTCCTATCACCATGATTATCATAATTACACTGTTTAACCACTGTAATATTACCTGTTAAACACATAAAAATTCATTTTTCCACGATGGATATTCTTCACATGTATAATTCCAGTGCTGTATGTGCAACAGGAACGTAATAAAATTGTCACATATGAGTGAGCTTTACAAGGTACAGTTCCAAGAGCTGTTAATTTAAAGCCATTCTCAGTATATTTAAATTTTACAGGCAGTGTTATCAGTGGTGTCACTGTACACATTTATATTGCTTTTCTATTACTGCTGTGTTTTGTATTCTCCAATACAAGGCGAAGTGGATTCTATTAATAAATGAGAAGATACAGAAAAGTGTTCCACCTTCCCAGAGAGTGGGAGTTACCATATCCAGCTCCTCAGTAACCCAAATAAATAATGTTAATTATTGGGTCCTCAAATTTAGTATCAGAGAATTTGCATATATTTCCCTTCAATTGTCCCTCTTCCTGGGAAACAAAATTGTAGAACAATTATTTAAGAAATATTAAGAACTGGAAGACTATATATAGCTGTTGGGTTAATTTCCTTTGTATTATTTTTTACTGATACTGATGGGCAAATCCAAAATATAACTATTAAAAAATACGTAAAGTAATAATTATTAAAAGCAGGACAACAGCTCAGCAATTGCAACCTCTAGTATCCACCAGTCACCAAGACCTAAAGAAGTCCTTCAGAATTAATTTAGCTTTTCTCAGAATGCTGCTGACATTGCAGGAGATTGTGCCCAGGTCCAGAGGACGTTTCAGTGTATAATCACACAAACCTGCAAAACTACCTGAGGTTTCCCAGGCAGCATGGAAATTCAATCCAGTTGTGAGGGGGGAATGCATTTCTCTTTTTAGATACAACAGGATGAAGGCAATCTGGAGCTTTTATCTTTTCTATAGATCTGATGACAGATCCTTCTCAAACCAGCAATCAAAAATGAAATCATTAAGTTATTAGAGGACGAAGTTGCCAACCTGAAGGTTGATTTGGAAATTCTGTTTTTAAGATGAATGGTCCAAATCAGGTTTTTGGGTGTTCTAGAATGGAGTTTGGTGTTCTGAACAATGTAATTTTCCTTCTTAAAGTGAATAAAAATGTCAAGGGCCTCACATTTGAGGGGGAAAAATGGCCACTGTAAAGCATTGAGAAAAGCTCTGTCACACCAGCTACCTTGAAGGGAAATTCATATAGTATACACAAAAATGGGAATAAACACAAGTGTGGGAACAGACACAAACATGGGAACCAGCTGAATTTCATGGCAGCATTACATTGGTCTGAGATTCTAAAATGAAAAAAGCAAGGTTTGGGAGATGAAGGTGTAATTATGGAAGAGAGTGCAAGAAACTACAAACTTGAAAATGAATGAATAGGACTGCAAGGAAGAGAAGAAGAAAGATTCCAAACCAACTGAGCTCGTTCAGGGAACACTCCAACATTTCTTCAGTGAGGCAACAAAGGGACCTTTGAAAGAAGAGTGTTGGGCACCTACTCAAACCAGCCTAAGTTGGTGAAATATCAATTAAAATAGAAGTTTATCATTTTAGCAAGAAGATAATAGAATACAACAATACAATTATTAAAAAGAAAATGTCTGTTTCAAAATACCTGAGTGCACAGACAACAGTGAAGTGCTGATGGATGTGTGCCTGTGGGAAGGAACACCAAGGTCCTGAGTGCGTGGGAATTCAGAAAATCCACCAGACATTTAGAGGTACCAGCAGTTATTACATCAGCAGCTTTACATTTAAGACCTTAAAGGAAAAGAAATAAACTGAGAAAATAAATAAATATTGAAGCAAAAGATTTTCTGTATGTAAGTTCTTTCTTAAGTAAATTTCCTGGTGAGAATAATGAAATATGGCTGGAAGAAATGTAAGCAGAAAATGAAGGTGAAAGATCTTGTTTCTATCCTCATCAATGTCGTTTGATGCAGCCTTAAACGTCAATTCACAAGGGAATCCAACTTTTACTTAATTAAAATATTGGACTGATATTAAATTTGATTCTATAGAGAAAAATACTCCATGTTCATCAGCTTAGTGTGTATTGTTGGACTGTGCATTGACTAACCTGGCCGATGCCACCTATTATTTTATCTTCCCATCTCCTTCGTGGGAGAAAAGTGCATCACTCCAAAGACTCCAAACCCTGCCAAGCTGAGCAGAGGTCAGAGCTAAAATGCATAAGTGCCTTCAGGTTCCCCTTCACTCTCCACTAAATCCACTTCTGCAAAAAGGTTTCATTTTCTCAGTACGATTTAGGGTAGTACTTAAAGTCCTACAGTGCAGGTTGTGCTGTGCTGGAGAGATGATAGCCACCTGAAGAGTTTATTCTATATTTTGCATACTTTTAAGTATCTTTGTCACATGTTTGATTACATAGACAGCTGGACTTAAAAAGACCAGCAGTAAAAGCTTGTCAGTTTTTGTAATTACTGAGAACAAATAATGATCTTCTATATTATAGATTTGAGCATTGTTTTAAATTTGCTTTTAGAAACATGTCAACTGACAAAATCCAGAAAATTGAATGTGATGCACTTATACTATCCTCTTACAATATTTGAAAGGGACAGAAATAAAGTCACTGCACCTAAAACATACCCTGAATATTTGACAAGCGTTCACATAATACTGTGGAGTTAAAGGAGAAAATGAGAAGGAAAAAAAAATATTATCATTGTCCTATGAATTCACAATCTGTACATCATTGTACATCACCCAGAATACATGCCAAGCCCTTATGACTCATTTGAAGGGAATTCTAATGACATAATCATTTAAACAGAAGAAATGTAGGGACACTGAGACAGGAAAATAATTACTCTCATTACAAAAATATATAGAAAGCTGCATTCATTTCATAGAGAAGTAGAAAAAACCCTCCAACAACTGAGACACATTAAAATAATTCCTGCACAAGTTATAGGTGTTTCAAAGCTAAGCAATAAAATAATCAGTAGGAGACTACATCACTCCAGGGCAAGGATCTGCAAATGAAAGTAGATCAATAGCAGATCAATGTAGATCAATGAAAGTAGAAGGGAGACAAATGACAAAGAAAAAAAGCAGAAAAGTAGTCTGAAATGTGAAACCTCTACACAAGCACACCATCAGTTCTACCTACTCGGAGGACAAAGGAAAAGTGATCAAAGAATTTTTTCTAAATAAAACCGACTACAACTGTCCAGAATAGGAGAACTGTAACAAAAGTGGCAAAGGGATGAGACAAGGAAGTGAGAGTAACCACACAGATTAATATCTATAGAAAACCTCAGATTACTGGGTTCTGTTGCTGGTGAAAAAAACCATTTCTATTTGTCTTACAACCTGGTCTATAAATCTCCACTTTTTTGCAGCATCTCTCCCTCTGTGGCCCCCGTTAGTGTTAATTGTGTGCCATTACACTTTGCCAAACATACTGCTCATTCCCAATCCCTGTTTATCTCTTGAAAATGCACATTCTTTCCAGTGAGCAGCAAGTTAAAAAAATAGGCCTTTAATGAAAAAAAAAAATGCATCAAGGGTTACTAACAATGTTTCTACAAGAGATGAAAGCCTTTTATTTTACTTCCCTGCAGCTGAATATCCCACAGATTTCAACTTCCTACATGCCAAATATCCCCATGTCTCTTTGGAATCAGTGGTAGGAAACTGAGTGTAACATGTACAAAGAGAAAGATAAAGTCACAGATGGTGTCCCCCAACTGTGGGATTGGTTTATTTGCTTTCACAGATGATGCTGGTGTTTCCAGAAATGGATTTATTTCTCATTTCTCTTGTGTTAGTCTGTGTATGATATTTGTTTAAAAAAATCCAGAATATCAGAGCATTTATGAGTTTGGCCATTATTTCATACTTTAAAAAAATTAAAATCCAATCAAGTATCTTCATAATGTGCCAAGTTTGCCTACAGTTTAGGAGTTACAGAACTAAAATATCCAAATCAATATCCAGAAGGTATCACATATTTAAACCAAATTAACTTATGCAGGAGCAGTTAATCCTTGGTGTCAAGCCCTGCTGCCTTTTTATTTTTCTCCCCTTAAGTAATTTGAAAGATAATTTCCCCGAGGATTTAAAAGCCCTGAGATGTGCTATATAGAGTAGCATCAGCTCTGCCTTGGAAGAAGGACACAATTTACATGTCTTTAAAATAAATTGCCAGAGAATGTATTGCAGCCTTCCTGTGTGCTTCCATCATAGCACAACCTATTTATTATCAAGAAAAATGTTAAATTCAGATGCTAATTCAGGAAGGAAAAATCTTATAGACTGAACCACAAAAGTTATACTCATAATACACAAAGAAAGAGCAGCAAAACTAAGATGACAAATCTGAGCTTGAGAGCGTTTGTAATTAAAATGAGAGTGCACATAATAAGCAGGTTCTTGCAGGTGATGCTCACCTCTGGCAGACCCACCTGCTGCACCTTCAGCTGTCACTGCTGCTCCTCTGTGGCCATGATCCTGCTCATTCCTAGTCCCTAGAATGTACTGCTGAGAATAGTTTTATCAAATAATATGATTATGAATGCTGAAGAAAATAGCAAGGTATTTCCAAACATTAACTGAAAAATACATATTTTTATGCTTCATCCTTTGATTTCCCTGCACTCTACTGAGCAGTCACCCTCTTCATTTTAGCATCCCCTGACTGCAAATATTCCACATTTTTAAAAGCCATGGCTCCCCAAACAGACTTGAGCCAAAATCAAGTGACAGGTCTTGAATTTAAATCCCTGCATGAGTTTTGTTGACTTTATGGACACACAGGAGTAGCTGTAGCATCTCACAACACAAGTGGCTTGTCCCAAAGGTTGGAAGGTGTCTGTTCCAGATGTAAGACTCATATCCAGCAACACAGAATTTCCACCATGGGCAGAGTCAAGGAAAACAGCACTAGAACCCACAGATCTCGTGGCTTTCAAATCAAAATATCACACCTCTGACCTGGTTTTGCTCTAAAACTGAAAAAACCCACTGACTTAAATTCAATGAAAAAGGTGAAAAATGTGACATTAACCTTATATGTTTACACCCAAGATGAATCTCAAAACTTTGTAATGTTCTCAATTTTACAGTGCTGGAGAAGACAGAATTTTGACAGAGTACTTAGGTATTTAAGTATTTATTACCCTGCTCTGAAGGAGAATTTAAAAAAAAAAATCACCTTTCTGGACTTACAAAGGAAAGACAAGTATTTATAAAGAAGAATTATCTTATTTTAAATTCAATGTGCTAAATAATTTAGTACAGTGTGCTGTTTAGCAGAACTTTCTGTTCCCAAAGAAAAAGACCAATGTCTAATCAAACTTGGCCAGCTGGAAAATTGTGGTGCTTGTTCAATGTTATCAGAATATCAGTGTTATCAGTGCATTTACTATAGAGGCATTGTAAAAAAACACAGTCTTGTGTATAAAACGTTATCCTGATGTAGGATTACTCTTGTAAGCAGCCATTCCTTTTAGAGCGTCATACCCTGAGCACTGAGTTCCTTTGCAGGAATGGCAGTGAGCACTGCACCCTAATCACAGACTTCCTTGGGATAATCACAGCTCAAACCCCAGCAGAGTTGACCAAGCTCCACCTCTGAATACCTGGAATTCAAAGGTGTTGTGTACGAGGGGAGCTCGAGAAGATTTTAAAATCCCAGCTGTAAACTGGGGTGCGGTTCACCGTCTCTGCAGTGTCCATTGCTCCTGTCCAGAGACACCTTCCCTGGGATTCCCATGCCCCTGTCCTGAGGCCAGGGCTGGCTGCTGCTCAGGATCTGCACGCTCACCACTCAGCTCCCCGCAAATCCCAGCAAAACCCAAAGGAGCCAAAGTCCTGCAGCGGCTGGGCAGGAGGGGAGGGAGGCAACGAGAAGGGAAACGAAGGGGTTCAGTAACTGTGAGATCCCTGCACTGTCCATAGGCAGCAATAAGCAGCCCTGCCCTAGCACACAAGGCAGCAATCACCCAGAGTGGGACACTACAGCACTGAGCAAACACTGAATCCCCCAGCTGGGCCTGCAGAGAGATGAAAACCCACTCTTCCTCACACCAACATCCAATCGCTCCATGACTTGTGCTCCTTCCCCAAGGAAGGGAGTCAGACAGGAATCCTTAGGGCACCAACGCAGCCTTTATTCACAGGTGCCCCTCCCTCTATTTAATGAGGAAGGAACAAGGAATTAATTGAGGGAGTGATCACTGTTAGGCAATCAGACAAGGCTCTTGAAACCTGACATCCTACAGCCTTAGCCAAACATGGTCAAGAGAGTATTTGTGTCAACTGTTGGGCAGAAATAGAGATATAGAACAGATGAAATACAGTATCATATTAGAAGGGACTTATTTTACCAAGAGCATGAAAATCAAATAGAAAATAAAAATTAATGACAGCAGTTTGCTGTCCCATATGCCTTTCCAATCTCACTATTTCACATAGCACCATAAATGGTGTCAGATTGCTTGCCTACAAGTAATGAGCCATTGAGCAGAATCTTAGCAGTTACCTAACGAGATGCACTTCTCTAATTGACTTCATTGTTGGAGTGATTAATGAGATCCGGCTTCTCTTCTTGATATGAAATGTGCCCAAGTTGTTCCAAGCATGGCATGAACATTTTCCCCATGAATGCTTGTATGCAGTGAGAGCAAATTTGGAAGATGAAATGCACAGTCTGTTTTGGAAGAGGGAACGTGCATAAATGTCCTTATGAATCTCAAGGTGAAGTGAGTTACCAGGTTTTTTTATGACACATTGTTGTCATTGTTATCATCAGTGATGGCTGGAGCTGACATTCTTATTAGTAACTTTTCAAAATAATTCTCAAGAAACCTAGTGAGGAGAGAGTAAGTCAAACAGGCTGGTATTCAAACAGTCTCACTGGACAAATCTCTCATAATTGCAAAATTCTGACAACACAACAAATGTCTGCTCACCTTTTCCAAGTTCTGACCATCATCCCTCACGAAGGAAAATAAAAAGAAACAGCTCAAGTGTGCAGGACGCAGAAAGGGTTTACCAGAATAAAACACAATCTGAAGGGCCACATAAATGTGTAAAAAAAGGCAAAGGAATTGGCATAATAAATGGAGCACAACCTGAATTTTAGCATGAACTACTAAACACAGCTTTCCAAAAGCATTTTTATCTGCTCCCAAAGGTAGGGAAGTTGAAACTGGGACTCTGGCTATGGTGAAAGAGCCCCAAGAGCAGTTCCTGACTGTCTCTGCACTCTGGAGAGATGCTGCATTGTAAGGATTTAGTCAAATGTAGACTCTGTTTCAGGGAATTCATAATTTATGACAAGATGCAGACAAAAAGGTCGGAGGGTGGACAAGTACAGATTCATGGGTTTGATAATTAGTGCAGTTTCAGTTCTGGTTTTCTCCCCAGAACGGCAGGAGAAGAGGGGTGCACAGATAATGAAAATTTTCCCCAACCTTTCCATTCTGGAGTCTACCAAGGAATGCTGCTCTTCCAGATTTGAATTTTAAACGGAATTCCTCTTTTCCATCCAAGTTGAAGCATAATTTTTCATTGTCATCCTGAGATGTGACAGCAGTCAAGTAGAAATAGCAGCCAGTAGCCACAGTAAGTCATCACTGGGGAATAATTAACTTGTCTGTAATTAAACATGGTATCTGGCAAAAAAGTGTGACATAACTGAAGAGTGGAAAAATTCACATTTAGCATAATTATTGATGATAATTTCAAATGGAATTAAGTATTAAGGCATAGACAGCAAGGACATGGATTATCCCACATTCTGAACTTCCTCATGCTAAATAAATGATTTCTTCACTCAGACCATTTCTCTGCAGAACGTCCTCCGAGTTCCCCCACCACTCAATGATTGCCTTACCAAATATCCATCTCATCCCTGCCTGCAGATTTCTTTAAGTGACCACTAAAATTGGTATGTCTTGTAATCTCTAATGGAATTTCTAAATCACTTAGGGATGCATTAGAGTTTGCAAGAAGCAGAGCCAACACTGTATTTTAGGGATATATGGGTCAGAAGGTGGCACCAAGCCTTACCCCAACCTAGTTCATACAATGGGTGCTTTCAGAGATGAAGAACATAGAGGTAACGTGTATTATTGTGTCAGAATTTTAAAATCAGAGTGCCACCCATAGCCCACCTTCGATTGGTTTTATTCACACGTTAACACCAACCAATCTAATATCAAATATTATCTTCACATTGCAAAACTGAGCTTCCTTTAGAGCAGTAGAGCCTTGCCTCAAGCGTTCCTGAACTTGAGTTTGCATTGTGTTGCTGCTGAGGTAAAATAAGAACATCATCACTTGATTTAAATGAATCCTACACTTATTTAGCACTAATGCAAGTCCCTGTGCTTTTAGTTACACAGGTCCCCAGAAATGCCAATGGAGCAGAGGTAAAATAAGGACACAGGTGGTTTAATATCTGTGGATGCTGACAGGACCTGTTGGCATAAATACCATGCACAACTGTCAAAATGCAAATAGTGGAAAAAGTCCTTAAGAACAGCTTATTACCACTGCTGACCTCCCTGGGAACACTGCTGTGCCAAGAGCTTCCAACAGACTGAAATGCAGAGATATAATTGGCTTTATAAAAGCTGAGCTTAGGGTTGCAACAAGAAAAAAAAAAAATGTTGTTTAGATGCTAATTGATCCTATAAAAGTACATGGAGGAATGAATTGTGTCATTAAATTGCTACAGAGTTGGTTTTTTTGAGCTCCATGCTCAATTTAAAAAATAAAAATAAAAGGAGTTGAGCATACAGTGGCTTATTAGAAACAATTTCTTCTTTTCATAATGAAAAAATAAATATCTTGCTGCTCTACCATTCCAGGCCAGTGGGGCTTTGTGATGACTCCTCTTGGGCTCACACTGCAAACACCCAATAAAGCTGCTAAGCCATAACCTGATCTTTCAGCAACCTCAGAGAGAACCCAAATAGGGTGTATTGTTTGGTCTAATTCCATATTTGAATATAAATGAATTCAGCTTTCTCCATTTAGGCACATTGCAAATAGAGGTAATACCAATATGTGAAAAATATATTCCTCTGTGCTGCTCTAGGAATATTCTGACTTTTGCTCCTCGGGCACAGGCATAGTGCTGCTCTCCCTACTCAAGTTAATAATGCATTGAATGAGTGATAAAGAAACAAATTGTTGTGCATTTCTGTGCTTTCAGATCTGTTTGTTCTACAAAGCCTTTTGTTCTAATATTTATAAGGTTCCACAGTAAAATATGTTTTACAGGCAATCATTTAGAAGATATCAGACTTTTGTGAGTAAATTTCAGAATTTACTTATTACATCATTTCAGAAATTACTTAAAAATATAAGCAATCTGTTCATTTCAGGCTCACAGGAATTTCTTGGGCTAATTACTCATTATTTATAAAGAGACAAAACCAAAAGCTCTTTTCAGGGTTGGATAGGTCCTGGTCTAGTGGAAGGTATCCCTGCCCATGGCAGGAACAAGAAGGACTTAAAGGTCTCTTCCAACCCAAACCATTATATGATTGTGCAACAGAGGGCTTCTATTTCTCCTCCCTTTCTTTTCTAAATTTGTACCCATTAAACTTAGTAAAATAAATCTGGAAATACTATTTCATGTGTTTGTTTTTATTTGGGTTGGCAGAGTGGCAAGGCACTAATGTCAACCCTCTTTTGTATTAGACTCAAACAGGCAAAATTCCTGATCCTATCAGCTGAACCAGCAAATCTCTCCCAGCCAGCCAGCCAGTGCCCAATTCCAAAAGCAAAGGGACAAGGACCTGCTTCAAGCCTGATGCTGAATGCCTGAAGTGGTTCCAGAATGATCTGCGACATGGGAACTCACGGGGGCTGGGCAGAATTGCCACCTAAAATTGATGAAGTGCCAAATCTCAGCTCTGGATCCAGCAGCTCCTTGTTCCCACCCATGCTGCTGTAAGATCTAAAGCACCCACAGAGTGCCCCGGGCTGCTCGTGGCTCCCAGGACGGCTGCTGCAGTCCACACCTTTTAGTTCCAGTGGCAGCCGGGCCACGGCAGGCATTCCATCCTGCAAAACCAAGCACAACTCCAGTTGAGCCCCAGGTCTTTCTCTTGCCACCACAAGATAATCACAGAGTGAGATGGTTCAGGCTGGAAGAGACCTTAAAGTCTTTCTTGTCCTTTCAAGTCCAGCTCCTTCCACCCCAGGCTGTGGGCAGGGACACCTCCCGCTGTCCCAGGCTCCAGCCCCAGTGTCCAGCCTGGCCTTGGGCATTCCAGGGATCCAGGGACAGCCACAGCTGCTCTGTGCCAGGGCTGCCCACCCTGCCAGAGAGCAATTCCTTCCCAATATCCCATCCATCCCTGCCCTCTTCATCCTGACACTCCAAGCCCTTGGAAAGAATCTGTCCCCATCCTGTAGCTCCTTCAGGTGGCCAAAATTAGGTCCCCTCAAAGCCATCTCCTTTCCAGGCTGAACAATCCCCATTTCTCTCAGCCTTTCCTCACAGGAGAGGTGCTCCATCCTTCCAATCAACTTGAGTTATACATTCCAAACTGATGTTTTCCATGAAGAAAACATACCTTCCCATCTGCACTACAGCTCCTTCAATAATAAATATTCATATATGGCGAGGCATTTTAGCAGGGAAGCATACTGGAACTGTGATTAAAAAATGGAATTTTCTGCATGTTGAACAAAGAGCTTAATGCCTTGATTTAGAAATATGCATCTAGTTAAATCCAGGCTTGTAGGTCTTCCTTGTACTGATGGATTTAAGTGTGTTCTTAAGTGCTTTTCTGAAGCAGAGCTTAGCAAATGGAAAACTTTTTGAAACAAGAAGACTGAAAATCAAAAAGCCCATAAAGATGACTATTTAAATCTTCTTGTAATCCTATTTGCTCAAATATTTACAAGATTCCTTTTCTGTCAACAGATAAAAATATACTTATTTTAATAACTGTAGAGAACAGGTTAAAATAAAGGAGTTGACCAGGGAAAATGAATTTTGTAGATTCCATGTGTTTGCAAACCCTTTTTTCCCCCTCACTACTTAACCCTAGAAGCCACTACCAGGTAGTCTCAGACTGGGGCCTGCTCTACACTCCACGTCTCAGGAGGAAGAAATACCTATTCACTTTGTGACAGCTCATTCAAGCTGATCTATCAGAAGAGGAGACAGAAAATAGAGGAGAAAAAGAAGCTGTTATTTAAAAATCAAAACTGTGCTGCCAAAGGGTAAGAAAAGACCAAACACCTCACAGAGCTTCTGTGACAACTGAACTTATCTGAGTAAATGATACAGCAATTTAGAATAAAGCTGGAAAGAATGTGATGCATGGAATTAATGAAGTGTATGACAGGGAGGGAATCTGAGGTAAAAACCTCAACTGTTAATGCATTTATGAAGCTATAAATACACAAAACAAGGGTTTCATCAATTCAGGTGTCATTAAGAGTGGGGAAAAAAATAAAGGTGTTTGGGCAGATTTACAGTTACTACCTGTCAGTTCAGAAATAAATAAAGGTCCATCTTTTGATTAAGAAAAACCCACATGCAGAATGGGAGCATCACCTGAGAGAGACCTATGAGGCTGAGGAAATAAATGCCTGGGATGTGTAATTACTGACATATCTCTGCTCAAGGAATCCACAGGTCTGGGAGGAGAACATGAGCACTGAGGAGGAGGAGAACAAAGGGTTTTGGCAGAACTCAGCTGCAGAGATTGCCACAGTGAATGCTCACTGCAGACAAAGAACATTTCAGCAGGAATAAATATATATTTAATGAAAATATCCCAGTTCTCCATTCCCTCTAACATTCTCCATTCTCCATTCCCAGACATCTGCGAATATCTATTACAGCATTTGCATTTATCAGAGTCTTGGCCTTCTTATGGCTCCTACCAGAATGTAACACTGGAAATTACTCTACTGCAAGAAAAAATCTGCTCTTGCTCTGAGGGCCAGTGAGTACACAGTGGTATCTCACCAAATTCCAGTGATATGCTCAAAGCATATGCTAGACTCTATTGCAGGAGCAATGTCAGAAATCTGTGACTTCAGGATGAAAAAATAATAAATAAATAAAGAGAGGACAAAAGTAGCTAAAAGGGAAATGGTTAAAAAAATAAAAAAAAGAAAAGAATTCCTTACAAAGGAATTGCAGGTGTGTTACTGAAGTCCTGGCTGGGTGATTATGATTCCTGTCCTCAGATTACATGACTGAGTTTTGGTAACATCCCACACCAAGGATGTAACAGCACTGTGCTCACAGCCAGACAAATTCTGCATATCTGGCACCAACAGCATTCCCAGAAAACTAACGCTGGATTTCCCTAATTTGAGAAGTCATCTCATTTCTTTGTTAGGAGAAAGACACTGTTAATTCTAGAAAGACTAATTGTGCTCATGGCATCCACAGCCCACATCTGTTCACTTTAAAATAACTGGTGGCATTTATCTTTATTTTCATAGGAGTCTCTCCTGACCTGGGGAAAATAAATGCCAAGTAGGATGCACATTTTCATTTCTACGTTTCATTTGGTATTTTCTAGTTTTGGAGACTTGTACAGTAGTTAAATGATTAATATATTTATCCAGCAAAGTCCTGCATTCATTATCAGTTTATTATGAGCTAGAAAGACAGAAAATAAGACCAAATTTGCAGAAGTGAGCACCTATATTCCAGTGTGGAACTGCTGGAGACCACAAGCACACTCAGCATTTACAAAATGAAGCCCTTGATGTTTAAACACTGACATTCTCTTTATGATGTCAAATGGGTAACTTTGGTTTTTGTGAAGGCTGGGATCCACAAACAGAATGCAAAAATGGTATTTATCACAAGGAGTGGGAGATGAGAAGAAGGGGACAGCAAGAAAAAATGCAACTCAAGGGAAGGAATGAAAGAATATATGTATGTGCTGCATTAATAAAAGACTTCAGAAAAAAAAGAAAACCTAGTGAGGACTAGACAATGGGTACAGTAAAGCCATTGAATAGGATTAGATAAAAAGCTTAAAAAGATAATAAAAATAGTTTATTCAAGAAACAGTAAAGAATTAGAAGGAAGACAAAGGGAAAAAGAATTCATATTTTTAGCACAATGGACAATGGGAAAACTATTCTGAGCTCAGCTATACATAATTACATCTTGTTCTATGCAGTATAAAAATATTTCAGGTCATTGTAGAGGAATTTACAGAAAAATGAATGTTTCAGAAGTTTGGAGATTTAAATATTTGAAAATACTACTGTATGTAAACCACACCAACTTTACATGGCTGTAAGTTTTCATTACACAAGAACAGAGAAAAATCCTACTCAACTCCAGCTGAAACCTAAGCCATTCACCTAAAGTGTGTCATGCAAGAGTGGAGAAGTGACCCCTCAGAATAAATTCACAGACAGACATGCATAAAAGGGTGTAAAATTACATCTGAGAGTACTTCTTGTGTAGGAAAAAAACATTCTTTATGTTCCTGGGACCTCCCATAACAGAAGAGTCTTGCTATTTCTACAGCACCAAAAAAAGAAAATGCACATTAAAAAAGCTATATCAGAGTCACTTGGTTCAGAAGTGGAGAAGCAGCACACACACTCCAGACAAAAAGATGACCCAAAGTGTGAAGTAATAGAAAATATTCTTCTCCCTTCTGTTTTTAGGTAATTAAGCACAACACGAGTCTGTTACGGCACACACCAAATAACTGTGTGTCCTCCAGAGGAGCAGGAGGAGGCTGGAATGTGCCATCCTATATGTTGGAGCCATTGCATTGCACGATGCAGCTGGGGCTGTTTTAGTGTTTGTTTGATTGTTTCTGCTCAGCCCAAAGCAACACAAGAAACTCTGAACTCATGGAAGAGCCATGGCTGAGTCCTTGCCACTGGACACAAATTTTGTGATGTAATATAGACTGAGCCAAAAGGAGGAAAGTAAAGCTCTTTGCCTGTTCAAAACTTCCAGTTCTTTTAGTGTAACAGTGCTCTGGTGTGCCATGCCCTGTGTTCCAAAGGAGGAGAACACCAAGGTAGCTGAGCAAAAAAAGAAATAAAAATTGTGCCTACCCCAGAGCGCGGGGAAAAGGAGGATGGAAGCTGATTCAACAGAATGCAGAAGGTTACAGAGAGAGAAATCCAAGAGTGTGGGGTGCTCTCTGCAGCCAGCAGTGAGTGCAATTCTGTGCAGTGAGGGAGTGCTCACAATTAGTCTGAAAGGTGAAGTTTGACATCATGGACCCAACTCAACAATTTCCCCGTGTGCAGCTCTGCCTCATACAAAGAGCCTGTGAGCTCATTGATTGTAAACCTCTTGCAAAGAAGGGTTTCAGAAATGAATTATGCACCTTGACTGAAAGAAAAACACTCCATGGAGAATCAATCTTCATGCAGTAACTGAAGTTTTCACACTTATTTCAAAATACCCAAGAACAATATCCAGTGTTGTCAAGCCTTTAGAGTCATGTTTGAGTAGAAGAAAAAATTAGAGGTGTGTGACTTCTGGTGTAACTTCATGCTCTAATATGGAACAGTCAGTGCTTCATGCTAATATTTTTAGGCAATCACCACAGAAACCAGGATATCCAATGCTTCCTTTCAACTTTAGGGAATTATCTTGATCTAGCACCAAGACTTCAATTTAGAGGAAAAAAGAAGTGCTTAAAGAGACACTAAGTATAATGCAGATGTTACTTCAAATGTGACATCCACTCCAGATATTTTAAAGGAATACAGTTTTCTGCACTGTTCTGCAAGCTTCCCTTCATTAGAAATGGGAAGGTATCATAAGAAAAAAATACCCTGGACTAATGTCACTTTTGGAGCCAGTCTTTGGGGAAGAAGCATGATGCAGTGATTTCAGCCTGCACCAGAAAATGTGATTTCAGTGAAATGCTGCTACATGTAACAGGTTGGCAAAGAAATCATCATCCTGTACCTTTGTTATGCCTAAGAAAGTAAAGAAACAAAGGAGAAGCTTATTGAGGATATTAGTGATTGCAAGGTTCTGTGACATGATGGTGAAATGTGATGTAAAGAACCTGGCTCAGGCAAGGAAAATAAAATACCAGGCTGTCTGGGAGGAGACAGAGGAATATTCCCAAATGCTCAGCCTCAGCTGACATGCTCCCTCCAAAATCAAGAATAATGTGTCCATTTAGACTCAAGAAAATGTTCATCACTTCCAAAAATGGAACCACAAACTTCAGCAGACCAAATTCTCTTCACCAGCCCACACAAAATTACTCAGCACCAATAACTAGGGTAATTTTTTCAGACAAGCAGGGCTCAGACTGAAAAACTGAGACCCCAGGGAGTATTTGTACATATCCTGAATTCAGAGTATTATTATAGATAGTTATTCATGAACAGCCAAAGAGAATAGCAGAAGAGAACAGTGTGTGATGGACTCGAGTCCTTTTTAAGAGCAGACCTGTTGAGCTTTACTAACTCAACAGCCCAGAGAAGCCCACATGAATTTTGTTTCCAAGAAGCACACAGAGAGGAACCTCTCTCATGGACACTCTGGGGATGGCTGCTGTCATTCATTAAGGTGGCCACAGGGCTTTAGAAACCAGAAATTTGGGCTTGCTCAGTCTTAAGGCAGCAATTCCACATTCCACTAGCAATGTAAAATTTGTATCAGCTGAAAATATGACCAAGGGGATCTTTAAATTGGCAGGAGAGGAATCCACACAGGTAACTATATTGCAAAATCATTTTCCTCTACATTATCTTTCTTCAATCCAGTGTATAATAGAAGCTATTTGTAGTGAGGAATCATTCCTCAAAGTATTTAATTCAGAGAAACGTTTTTTTAGATCTTTGTTGGTTTTCTAGTAAAACCAATATTTGAATAATGCCCTATTATCCTTAGAAGTAGCAATTGCAAAGTTTCTGACTACTTATTCAAATAAGGGAAAAAAAAGGCATTTAGAGAATTCTGCATTAATTTAAAAAAAAAAAAAAAAGAAGTCTTTTGGAGAAAGACTTTGACTTCCACATATCACTTAAAAAAACCTTCCTGAATTATTTTCTGGATGGAATGAGGGTACTTAATGTTCTGACTAAAGAATGCCTGAAATAACTCCTCAGTGAAATGAATGTCTGAAAGAGACTGAGAGTGAAGATTGACCAAGCATTGCTCAGTTGGACCCAGTTCTGAGAAACTCCTTTAAAATAGACAGCTTTGTAGAAGCTCCTTCCTGTAGAAATTTTAAAGCTTTCCATCCATCATGAAAGACAACTCTTTCCAAAAGCTCAAAGAGGACAAAATTTCATGCCTTGAGTCTCCATTACAGAGGGCAGTGAACAAACTTTTCCTACAATTTGGTTACTGATCTGACACGTGGCTTTGATGAAATTAATTCTTCATGTCTCTACTTACAATTCTTTTTATATTCAACTGAAGTTCTTTCTAATTTGGGATGCTCCCCATGAAGCAGCCACACAGTGGCATCCTGATATTAATTGTACAGCTGGAAAATAGACAATTCACGTTTACATTACAGCACTATACAAATATATTCAGCAGGGTAAGTTGTTAAACAGTGGAGAACCAGCCCCAGTGCACAAATAAGCAGTTTTCAGCTATCTTTCACCTTTGTGTTAATTTATAAGGCATACAACAGTCATTTGGATTTTGCTGCTATTAATCTCTCTTATTATCAGGGGGATTTAAGCCATGTTTATTCAGAATTTAAGACCAAAATTTATAGGAGAGCAGTGTCAGGGGAAACACAAAATTTAGGACTAATTGTTGCCAATTGGTAAATTGCACCATAAGCAAAAGTTGGCAGATAACTGATTCCCAATACATATGTATCAGCATTTTTTCCTTTAAAGGCAAAAGAGAACACTGTAAGCTTATTGTTCTTACAGGGAAAGTGGGTTAAAAAAGGAAAGAGATTGTTGAAGACTTCACAGCCTTAAAAAGTATGGCAGTGCCTTGATAGATTTTCCCAGACAGGGCTGCATGATACAGAGGAAAGTCTACTAGGGATGACCAAACACTGCCAGGTAAATACTTAACAGAAGGCAAATGCTTTATTTGTGGTAAATTTGGTACCGAGTGAAGAATTCATTGAAATTCTGCAAATGTACCCATTTCACTCTCTTGCCCAAGCCATAGTCACATAGATAATTTCATTACCAACCCTCACTGGGATCACTGGTCCACCACAAGTAAAGAACACTTTTTCACTCTTTAATAAGTTAACTAAACAACTGAAAAAGGAGAGCAAGATGAATGGATTGGTTATTTCTTTCAATAACTTTAACAAAAAAAGACATTAGGGAGGTGAGTTTGAAAATGTGAGACTTGCAAGGACAAACTCTGACGCAGAGGGAGGAGGTGTTAAGAGAAGTGGAAAGGCTCAGGTTGCTGAGAGCAACTACAGTGAGCTCATCTCACTACACAGAGCTCCAGGAAAGGAATAATTTGTGTGATAGTTGTTGGACAAGGTCAGGACAGAATTTGAACATTTTCAAGTGTGGGTGAATTATCAATATCTCCCCTTCACCATTACTATGGCCTCAGGCAAGTTTGTTTTCACTACAAAAATTTGCAGCAAATGCAGGAGATGAGTGAAATTAGAAGCAAAACTGCTAGACCTTTTTATTCACCCAGCTGGTGTTGAAGTCAATGGGAATATTTGCATAGAGCTGGTATCCTCGTGCCATTAGCCTGACATGAATATACAGTCAACTAAAAAATTATAACCCAAGAGTCTTGAAAGAATTTTAAAGCATTATTTGCTATGATGTCAGCACACTTAAAAGCTGTTCTGCAGCCCTCTCTTGCTCCATCCTGGCACACAGCAAGGGGCTGGCTCTGCAAACCCAGCTGGCTTCACTGAGGGAAGGTGAAGGAGGAAGATCCCAATCATCTCAGCCATTTTTTTTTGGTCAACTTCCCAACTCTTTTATCTACTACTTCAGAGCACTTTAAAATTTGTCTCATTCACTAATATCTTTCCATTCCCTGTTTAGAGAAGGTGATTTTCAACTACAGCCCACTTCAATATCTTGTGCTGTGGTACATGCTGGAGAACACACAAATCAGTCCTCAAAACATTAAAAGAGATCCAACCAAGGTCAGCAGGAAAGTAATATCTCAGCTGAAATTATTACCACCATGGAATCTGTAAGAGTTTGGTCATTGACTGACAATGGGTGCTTTCAGAGATGAAGAACATAGAGGTAACGTGTATTATTGTGTCAGAATTTTAAAATCAGAGTGCCACCCATAGCCCACCTTCGATTGGTTTTATTCACACGTTAACACCAACCAATCTAATATCAAATATTATCTTCACATTGCAAAACTGAGCTTCCTTTAGAGCAGTAGAGCCTTGCCTCAAGCGTTCCTGAACTTGAGTTTGCATTGTGTTGCTGCTGAGGTAAAATAAGAACATCATCACTTGATTTAAATGAATCCTACGCTTATTTAGCACTAATGCAAGTCCCTGTGCTTTTAGTTACACAGGTCCCCAGAAATGCCTGGGGTCAGCCTCTCTTGTTTGCTGTATGTAACAAAATATATTTAAAAAATATAAATAAAAATGAAGAGGGGTGGAGAGATCTGCACACCCATGTTTTTCTAATTATTACACATGAAAAGACCTCTTGTGCCAGCTTTGTTCACAGCATGTGAACAAAAGCTCTAGAAAAGAGCTTAGCTCTTAGCTCTAGAAAAGTCATCCCCAGACATAACATCAGTGATCAGAATTGCTCACAAAGCAAAATACACTGTTTTAGAAAGAGGTAAGAGTAAGCCATGTGGATAAAAACAATATTTAGAACAAGTTCCCACTTTTCCCCACATTTTTACAATCTCCCACATCTTGGCCTGTATTCATTTTAGTAATTCTGTTACACATCTGTTTTCTAAGGAGGACAAAACAGTCCCCAAAGAGTGGAAAAGAGTAAACTGAATTGTACTGCATTTATGGTACTGCATTTATAGTCCTTCCTGCACAAAGAAACTGAAAGTGTCAGGGATGTAATAATGACAGCATTTATCCAATTTTTTCAAATGTTATGTGCTGCTTCAGAACTCTTAAAAGCCCTGTGTTCTAATAGGATGGATTATATTCCTTATAAAAGTGTTGCACAGGGAAGTTACATCTGTCTTCCTTTTTTAAAACACTTTTCCATAGAGCTTTGGCTTCCAACTCCCGGAGGCCCTGAGAGTCTCTACCCCACTAAATTCTGAAAATCCCATTTAATAAAAAATAGATCAGAAAGTTTATACATTGGATGAGTGAAGGGTTCTGAGCCAGTTTTTGTTTGGGTCGACAACATGAGGGTGCAACAACATAACTGTGGAGGGACTAAAGACCAGTCCTGGTGTGCACTGTCCCACTGCCATGGCACCATTCCTGCTACCTGGAATATTCCACCGATGTCAGTCACTGAAAGAAATCTTGGGGCTATCCTAACAACTGTGATCCATGTGCAGGGCAATCTAGTTCCAGAATGGCTCATCAGAAAAAAGCCTCCCAGTACTAATTTATTCTCTTTATATATATATATATATATATATATATATTTTTTTTTTTTTTTTTTTTCCCCCCAGTTTGGCCAAGCAGAGTTTTGGAGAAAGAGCTGGCATCTATTAAAAGGATTGATGTACAGGTCTTCCCAATACCTGCTGAATCACTGTGGATAATCGTGCAGCAATAAAGGCCATGAATCTGCTGCAATCTCTGATCTCCCACGTCTGAGCCACAATTACAGTGCCAGGCCAGGCTGAAGATACAGCAGAGCCAACAGCCCTGACAGCAAAGCCATTAACAACTGCTGCTCCTCAGCCCTCCAGCTGCACTGGGAAATGCCAACATCTTCATTCTCATTCAGTCTATCAGAGTCTCAATGAGTTTTCTTTTTAAGTATCTAACAAAAAGATGAGGTATCATATGGAAATGCACCCCAATCTTTTATTCATAAGGCAGCATCCTGGGGGAGCAACCACCACATCCTGCAGTGCATTCTCCTCTCCTCAGCTAGAATGAAAACCCTCTTACAATTTTTGTTGTAGGAATTATAAAAAGACTAAGTGAAGTAGCAGGAACATTCTATTTGAATGACTGTGACAGTGCAAACCCCTAAAATTGATAAAAGGAGGCTTGTGGTAAGGAAAAACTATTTAGAACAATCACTGTCCACACCAAGTCCACTCTGCATGAAATGATGTCATTGTGACCTCTGAGCAGTCATTGAAAGATGATAAAAATCACGCATGTGCAATCAGAAAATGCCATTAATGATGTGTGCTTCAGACAATACTGGAACACGAAAGGGACATTTAGGTGCCATGGGATGAACACAAACAGTCTTAAAACTGATGTTCAGCACAGGAAAGGGGAGTGTAAAACTTGTTTATCACTTTTGAGCTACATGGCAGCCTGTGCCAGACTGAGAATAAAAATAGGAACATGGAGGGAAGGAAAAATATCATGTTGAACAAAAGGAGAACAAAAATTTAAGGAGAAAAACTGTATCAGTCAATCCTAGATTGACAGACATTATGTTGATGCTCTAAGTTTATAGCTTTTCTATTTTTCAGATCCTGTACTGCATTATTGTATAACTCTAAACTCCATACAGAGTGTTAGTTACTGTCTTCACATTTTGGTCAGACAAAACTATCCTTCCAGGCCTGAGAACCAAGCACACCCTACTGTCTCAGGCCCTGAAAAGTATAAACAAGATGAACTGGGGAAATACGACTTCATTACCTGAAGCTATAATTGGAGAATTAACCCCTGATATACAAATAGACCAGGCTTATTTCTGTCTGAAAAACTCAAACCATTGTCCATCTGGGGTGTAACCTCTGGAAGGCTTTGCACTGCCCAAGGTGTACCTGTTAAAGGCCTTTAATGCACACTACAGATAATTATACAATGACAGAGGCTGGACAGGACCTTTGAGATCAAGTCCAACCATCAACCCAGCACCGTGACCCTGTTCCCCACCAAAGCATGTCCTCAGGTGCCATATCCACATGGTTTTTGAACACTTCCAGGAAGAGTGAACTCCCCCACTTCCCTGTGCAGCCTGTTCCAATGCTTTACAAACCCCTCCATTAAAAATGCTTTCCTAACATCCAGTCTAAACCCCTCATGGCACAACTTGAAGCCATTTCCTCTCATCCTGTCACTTGCTACCTGGGAGCTCAATCAGTGGTCAAGATCTTGGGAGATCAAACTCCCACAAATGGGAGATTGAAAAAGCAGAAGGAGGTCCCCTAGGGCTGGCACCACATCCCAAAAGCAGAAGGGAGCTGGGTAGACATTTTCTAGGGCTGCTACCAACCCAGCCACACCACCTGTGGCTGCTGCTGGAAGGAGACTGGGTGATGCCCCAAATTCCAGACTTGCTGAGCAGTGCCGTTAGGAACACCCGGCCAAATCGCCATCCTGAAATAAACATCTCAAAAGCAAAACATAAACTACAAAAATACATTTCCCCCCCTCAGGTCCTGTGCTGAAATACCCTTGATGGTAACTGAAGACTCAAAGGGATCATGATTTTTAAGTGTAATCTATCATGATGGCAGGGAGATATCATGGAGCTGGGTGCAGGATGAAATCCCAGCTGAACATTAAAATGTCAAATGGTTGAACAGACTTACAGACTGAGAATTCTTAAACAAGAATTGAAAGACACAGGGTTATCTACCCTCAGAAAAGGAAGACAAACTGCTTCCTTTTTCTGTCAAGCATTCAGATATTTATGCTCTGTAACAAGTCACCTTAATACATTTAATTATGGTTTCCTCTACCATGTATACTAATATCTGGTGCTGGAAGCAGAGAAAGATATTTTCCTGGGGAGTAAGCTGTACTGATAGCAATGTTCAGTGGGATTTGCTGCAGTATCCCAGACATATTTAATATTAATAATGGATAATCGAGGTCCTTTATTTTTCTAAAAGCACAAAAAATTGTACACATAGAAACATATACAGTAGGTTCAATTCTGCCCCTTACAGACTTATTAACTCTTACATGGAAAGCAAGGAATGTTCTTAGCTTTAGAACACAGGATGAATTGTCATTGGTTTAACTTATCTTCATGAATTTGCATAACGAAACTAATTTGTCCTATGCTGTTTGTCATTTCTAATTAAACTGTGGCCTGCCATGAGATGGCAGCATGATCCCAGCTACCTCCACAGGAAGGTGAACATGGCACAGAGGAGAGAGCATCTGGCAGATAAAGAAAAGGCCCTGTGTGTCTCATATGCAAGTGAGAAACAACTCCAATTTACATCAGAAGGGTCTAAAATGTAAGATATTAACAACACAGGGATAAAGGATTTACAGAACAGGACAGCCTTGCTGCTTTGACCAGAAGACACTTGAGTCAATATTGTTATTGCAGAGCTTAATCCAAATTTCACAGGAGCCTCCTGAGACTCCAAGGCAGCTGGTGGGAAACAACTGAGTTTGTGAGGGGAAGGGACAGTGAATCCAAACCTTCAGATCTTGTTTATGCCTCTCATGAGGGGCCTGAGAGAATGCTTCTCATGTTGCTTATAATTTCATAGATAAAAAATGATCACGAACTAAAAAACAAACCTTACACGCATTCATTTGTAATGACTTTCACCATCCAAATTGCTGTAAAACGAAGAACATGAAACTGGACACATTCACTGTCAAACCACAGAGAAGCTGGGAAGGACAGCAGTGACAGGGACATCTGCCACCTGGCACTGGGCATTCCCAAGTACCTGGAGGAGCCAAAGCAGAGAGCTCAGGCAGTGAGCTGGGGGAGCATAATGAGGTAACTGAGCACTCCCTGACACCTGGGATTAGAAGGAATCAATTCCTGCCTCTGGGACTGGGTGTAAAGCTGTGCCTCCTTTTATCTGTCCCACAGGCATTTACTGTCCCAAGAATAGCACACTCAGAAGTGGCAGCTTGGGGAGAGACAGACAAACAGCATGAGCACCTACTGAAAACACAGGGGTGATAAGGAATTTTGAGCATTCTCTTTTTACTAATTATTACAGTAAGAAACTTATTTAGCAAGTCTTTGAAATAGATACAAGAGGTACAGATGGAGAATAATGAAGTCAAAAAGCCAAAACGTTTTTGCCTGCATTCATTGTACAGCTTATTTTGCACATTACCTGGAAACAGTAGAACAGCAGCTTTAAAATTCCTTCTGCTGATTTATGAGGAAGTGTTCAGGATCTGCCTTTGCCTGATGACATACTGACACGTGACTTTCAAATCATGAGGAACATATTCACACACACGTGTGTATTCATAGAATTATCATAGAGTCATGGAATGGTTTGGGTTGGAAGGATATTAAAGCTCACCTCATTCCCATCCCCTGCCATGGGCAGGGACACCTTCCTCCATCCCAGGTTGTTCCAAGCCCCGTCCAGCCTGGCCTTGGACACTTCCAGAGATCCAGGGGCAGCCACAGCTTCTCTGGGCACCCTGTGCCAGGGTTTGCCCACCCTCCCAGGGAGCAATTCCTTCCCAATATCCCATCTAAGCCAAGTCTCTGTTTAAGACCATATAAATATTGTATTTATTTTTCATCTCAGAATTTCCTCCTTGATAAGTTTGAAAAACTGTCTGTGTAAAATGGATATTAAAGCATTAAGTTTCTGGGTGGGCCAAGAAATGTGTTCAGTGTTTCATTCCACAGCAAAGTGCAAAGCTCACCGATCGATGAGAAGCATTAAAGTGTAATTATGGTACTTTATATTACAATCCCATAATTGTCTCAGTAATTTTTCCCAAGTAACTTAAACATGCCTTTTAGATATTCATAGCAGTGAAACTCCAGATATCATCATCCAAGATAATAGCCTTGAATCGATAACCAAACAAGAAAAAAAATCCCCCCACAAAACCCACAGGGTAGAAACGTCTCCTCTCACTTTTCCTGTGGGTGTGACATACACAAACAATAACTCCAATTCCTCTCTGTAGCTACAAACTACCTCATACCACTTATTTAAATAAAATTCTCTGCCAGGGAAAAAATAAGTGAAACATTCTTAAGCCAAAGAGATCCCCCAGTCTGAACTCCTCCAACACCCAGACAATTTTCTGCCATTTTACACATCAATAACTTGAGTTTCAGTGAAGGAAAATAGGCATACATGATTGATTTTTCAGGCCTATGATAGCATCAAATTTTTGTTCACTGGAGAACATCATGTACACAATTTTGCTGCTGCACCAGAGACTATCTGATTTTGTTTAGACTAATCAATATTTCCTGAAAAAAAAAAAAAACAAAACCACACCTAAAAGACCCAAACAAATAAAAAACCAAAAGCCTTGTGCATGAAGGTGTACCACAGGAATGACACAGCTCATGAGAAGGACAGACTGACATTGTGTGGCTGCTCACATGCTGAGATCTGTACAGATCAAACTGGAACATTCATATTCCAGTTTCCAAGGGCTATTCCAACCACTTGAGCAGACTTGGATCATATTCTCTTTCCCTTCTCCTTATTTTTTGATTAATGTGTGCATAAGTAAACTTTTGATTGTTTCCATGGATTTTTTTTCTCCAGACACTTTCCCAGAGCTGTGCCACTGTGCCACTGAAGCTTCACTAATACAAAATCCATCATGACATAACAGGATAATTGCATCAGATTGCTGGTGCACAGTGATACTCCGCGTTATTACACTGTCATGTCACCTTTCTGATCTAAACTCAGCATAATTTGAAACATCTCTTTATCAACTTCTGCAGTAAGGATATAATCTCGTTCCTTTTTTTCCTAAGCATCCAGTAAATAACACCTTCTCAGGCAACAAAGACACAAGCAAACTCTCCGTGTTTGAAAATGGCATCTAATAAAATTTTGGGAGGAAAGGTGGGGCTTGGTGGGGAGAAAAGCCACAAATACTTCCAGAATGCCTAAAATTTACTGAGCTGAGTACTGGGACCTGGTCATAAAACCTCATACAGATCCCATCTCTTCACAGCTCCCTGTTCCTCTTTTAACAACCCTTGTTTTACTGAAATTCTATTAAACAGAGCATCCAATTATTTTAAGCTTATTTTATTTTCTCCCTGCAAATTACAATCACAGAAAGCACAAGAGTTTCAAGTTGCACTGAACTGAGAGGACAGAAAAGATATTTTCCTAATAAAACCTACCACCAAACATTAAAATGCACAATTACACAGGGCCAAAAAAACCAAGTTTTCTAATGAGTAGCAAGTTTGCCTCATAAAAAGATACTTCCAAGGTAAAAAAAGAAATAATTTATAAACTGATATATTTCATAAAGAGAAAGAATAAGTCTTTCACTGAAATCTCAAATTTGTTCATCTCAAAGTGGCCATTTTAATGAAGAGTGGTTCACAATTTCAAAATTATGCATCACTCAATAAAACAGTGCATTTATTAATTCACTGTTTCATAATTCCCTGAAAATACACTGTTCAGTTGAAAACTGAAACCAATTTTTCTACTTGCCAACCAGAAAAATTTATAATTGCTAAAGCTTCTGCAGGAAATTGAAAGAAGGTTGATGCACACTGTACAACCACAACAGAAAAACTAAACAGAACCTGGGCCCTTGTAAGACATTTCTGCAAACTGGGAATTGTGGATTGGAATCTTCCATTTTTAAGATGAACCTAGATGCCTTTAGTTGCAACTGCCCAGAGATTTTAGCTTTGACTGGTAGTATACTACATAACCTCACATCATTGATTTCCAAATCCTCATTTCTTAGAATAAATTATGCTTCTGTACCCATTCAGCCCACATTGATTTATTAACTACATCTTTCCAGCACTATGAGAGCCCGAGGCTGTCAAAGTCTGTTTATTTAGAACAGGAAAAGCTCTCTGCAATGTCTCAAACAATGAGCATGGGCTCCATGTGTTTAGAAGATGAAATTGTGCTTCAACCATTCACAGATTCCTTGCATTTATTGAATGCTTTTGTATTCTCATGAAGGATATTCAGTGTTGGCAAAGTCAGCAGCAGATCATTTTTCTGTGGTGAGGAGGAAGAAGTGGCAGCAAATGTTTGTACCGGACAGCAAGTGCAGACTTCCCTTCTGCAGGAACTCCTTCCCAGAAGGGCAGGGATGGAATATTTGAATTCTCAAGAATTCCAGATTGTTCTCACTCCTTTGACCTGCCAGACCCGTTCTGTGACTCTGAGCAGTCCCACCAAAAACTTGCAAAATAAATGAAAGTGGAGTGCACACAGTTTCAAAAAACATTAGGAAATAACTTCAGTCTTATTCCTTACACAGAAAACTAGAAGCTCAGACAGCTTCTCCTGGGACTAAACTCCATTATTTGTGTTCTCATTATTCCAGAAGATTCTATTGCAACATCTAGATGGAGAAAAAGCCTTCACAGCTATTATTTTTCACTCTTATTCAAGCAAGTGGTCTTCATTCAGCCAGCTAAGGGGGTTACTCATATGATTAACAGATTTGAATCCAAAATATTTTGAGTAGTAGGCAATCATACTGATATAAAGAAGAAATAAGAGATCCTGTGTAACAAAGTGCAGGGTGAGACAGACACGCAGCCACTCTAGAGCCAAATGTATCAGGCTACTCTCAAAGGAACTGCATTAAAAATGAGCAATGCAGTCCTCATGGTTCATACCAGCTATTTAATACTCTGATCTTATGGTGACACCATCCAACTCCACTTTAAACACTCCTGTGCCCAGAGCACCCAAATACAGGATCAGGTCTGTGGCTGCTGGCTCCCAGATTTCATTGATGCAAACTGGGCCCTGCCGTGAGGTGACAAGCACTGCTGATGGCCTGAGATCCAGACACTGGTTCAAAAGATGTTGCAAATATCACTCCATACACAAAACCCTCAGCACATTGCTCCTTTATGCTGTGACTGTCTGGCAGGACATGCCAGCAGACAAATCTGTTTTGCTTGACCTTCTGCCATCTTTCTCATCAGCTAAAGCAACAAATCAAAAGGCCTTTCTCAATAAAACAATCCCTGGTAGCCAGTATTAATGCTAGGAAAAGGGGGGAGAAGGGGGAATGAGAGATGAGAAATTGGAGTGTGATCCTTCTACCTCAAGAGGAAGTCAGAGAAGCCAAGCACACCCTAACAAGTGTGCATTTAAAAGGTTGATTGTTTCACAATATAATTTTAAAACTCCCCACTTGAGCACTTCCTGAAGTCAGTATTTAATGTTCTCTGAGCAGGTAGGCTGGGAGGGAGGAAAGATTAGGTCAGAGATGGGATGTTAATAACAAAATATTATATGTCAGTTTTGGGAGCAGAATCAAGGTCATTGAGCCTAAACACTGAACTGTGCTAAATACCTACCTACCTATTCTTTTTTTAAAAAAAACCCTAAACACAAAACAAAAACAAAAACAAAAACAAAAGAAAAACCACACACACACAAAAACCCCCAACCAAATAAATCCATAAAATCCAGTAAAGATTCACCCTGTTAATTCTGTAATGATAATGGGATTTATAGACACATCCCATCGCTGCCCTCCTGTGCACTGGTGCTGCTCATTTCATGAACAGGACTCAGGAAAAAGGCAGAAAACTCCCAGGGAGCAGAGAACAGCTCAAGCCAAATGGATAAACCAGAGTCCAGCACAATAAAAAAAATAGTCTCAAAATGGTTAAGTGCATCTGGGGCACAACTGGTAGGGATGGATGCATGCAAGAGTTTAATTAGAGAGGGTTATACTCAGCCATGAACATAAAAAAAGTATTAAAATAGGGTGGTGATCAATACTTTTGTTGAAATCTTGATTTAGTTTGTGATACTTTTGCAGGCATGGCAGCCCAAATTGATTCAGCACAGTATTAATGAGTTAAGTACCAGGTGAACCAAAGAAATAATGCGTGAGGCACTGCCACAAGCTTCTGTGAACAGGTGACAAATGTTCTTATTTCCTCCCCTGACACGTGAAATATGGAACTATCCCTGACAATTAGCCTGAAGTTAAAGCAGCCTCACATTATTGACATGCAAGAGTAACTTCAGAGGAACACTGTGCTGACAGAAACAAGATGAACTTTATGCCCCCTGAGAAAGAGTTACCTTTGCATGGATGGACAACAGGTGCCAATGCACTGAGGGGCAATGTGGTGAGAAATCCCAATCTGCACCAGCAGCCTACACTAGAGGCTGAAAGCACTAAAACATTCTGCATCCAGAAGCAATCATCAAATCAGATTTTTTTTCTGTCTTAGAAGGAAAGCAAATGCAAAACCTTACCACCAGGGCAGGAATTTGTAAAGCAAACATGGCTTTGCCCTTTAAAATTCCTTTCAGAACGTTAAACTTATTGGTGCAGCCTGATAAAGAGCAAAACAAAGGTAACCCTGCCAAGACACAGTAATTTTCCAATGTTTTATTCCTATTGAGACACAGAGATCCTTGTTCATCCACATTGTGCTCCAGATAATTGGTGGAACCCTCATCAATTCCAGCTTTGGGACATGCTCTGCTTGCATTCACTGCAACTGAAACATTCACTGTTTTCAAAATCAAAGACAGCCTTCAAAACTCGACACACATCCAGAGTACTTAAACATGATCATAGATCTGCTGTAAGAAGCAGTACTAAAGCAGAAAGTGAATCATTAATGCACTGCCTTGTACTCATACAAGGCACTGATGTCCAGCCCTGCATGGGTAAGTAAGACCATGAGGGGTAAAGCCACCAGAGGTAGAAAAGACTTTTCACATTATTAAAGTCTCACTTTCCATTCAAGTCTAGTATTTTTCCTTTTATCTCTTCTTCTAAGTTTCCCCTCTTTTTTGTGCTGACACAGAGAGTACAGACAGTGACTAGTTTCAGGGATCAGTTTAATCAGAATTTATTTAGCTGGTTACTAAGCAGAGTTGCGTGCTGTGCTGTTCCATTCTTTGCTTGTGAATTGCACTGGTTAATCTGATTCATTTACCACCATTTCAGAAGTGTACTTGAGAGGTTTCAAACAGAAGAGATGCAGTTCTACTCTGACCTTTCCCCACTAGCTGTGTGCTTGTGGAAAAGCAGTTCCAGGCAGGTCTCTACAAATCTGTTACTTAATCCATCAAAAAATTATGCATATGCAATCAACAGTCCTATCAAAAGCAGCTGTTTGGTATTTTCATTCTGATTTAATTTTATATTGTGTATAGGGCCATATTTTCAACCAGCTGTGGACAGGATATCTTTATAAAAACAACAGCTTTGACAACTTTGGGGTTTTTTAAATGTATTTGCTACTGTAGCATCTTGGCTGTTTGTCAGAGAACTGAAGTTCTCTTCTTCTTTGACCAGTAGACAATACCTCTTTTTTTCATTCACCTGAGGTTGTTTCAGAACCAATAGGCAGAATTTCCCATCAGTTCTGTTGTTAATTACAACTGGCTACGACCAGGTTCTCAGACTGAAGGTTGGTGACCTTGTACTTGAAAAATAAATTTTCAGCTGCGAACAATTAACAAACTCAGTAGACCAGAAAAACAAAAAAAACCACAAAACCACTCAGTAGACCAGAAAAAAAGCCCAGGCCTGGTCTGTTCAAAAATGATAAGAACAAAAATTCACCAAACCCAGAAACCAACTGAGCTGCAGCCATTGTTTGACAGCTCTGTCATTACATGGGCCATGAATTGCATTCAATCATCACCTTGTCTATCATTTCCCTGGATGTAAATTAGCTGTACAATGGAATGAGGTTCTGGGACTGCCAAACACGTGGTGAGTGCTCACTGGAGAGCACAGCATGGAAAATCTCCCATCAGATCTGCTGCTCAGCACCCATAGATCCTGTGGAAGACACAGCAGTGAGGTCCAGGCTGCCTGCATGGATCCACCTCCATGAAAAACAAGGACCCCAAGGCCTGCCAAAACTACAGAGCCATGTGCTGAAAGGAACGATTACTGGTGCCATCACTACAGATCCTGGTGCACTTCACTTTTCCCAGTTATTACTTGGAAATCCCTTTTACAGTTTGGACAAGGACTTGCTGAGAGGTTTTCCATTAACTCCGTCTATCAGAGAGTACAGGAAAGACACTTTAGAAGCTGAGGTCATGAATTTTCCCAATTGTCACTTCCCAATCCTCAGTTTATGTCTGAGATTCAGGCACGTCAGTGTTTTGTTCAGCTCCCCTAATATTGGCAGGCTGCCTTTGTGCAGTATCAGGCTGCTCCTGGGGAGCCTTACAGAGCTCTCCCATCCCTAATAAACCACCTCCAATCTTCGTGGTTGATAACTGCACTTTCTTTACATAAATAATTCTCAGCTACACCTCCCACACTCCACAAACAAGAACATAACACAAAGTAAGAAAAGAGTAAACACTTTATATTTTGTAACTCAGCAAGGCAGAGAAACTGCAAAATTATATTCCAGGTCTGTGTGCTGCTGCAAAATCCAAATGAAAGGCAGCTGTTCCTAACCTGGAGCTGGTGGTTAGAGGTCCTAATTACCTATCCAAATCTGAACTGGTTATGCAGCATCCTCTCTAAATTAATCACTGTGCAACTAATACTAACACAAGGAGTAGAGATGATAAAGCAGAAAAAAAACAAAAAAAGGGTTCTGAAGGTTAATGTGCACAGCTGCCATAGGCTGACAAGGAGAAAAAAGACTGGACGTGGATTGTGTAAGTACCTATATTCCACAGCCAGCAAGATGATATGCTTTCAGAGCCCTTTTCTTCTGGAGATACTGGCCTTGTTCCAAAAAACCAGATTATTCCAGACAGACAGGAATAAGATGCCATACAAAATTCAGTCTGTTGATAGGCTGGTTGTGGTAAATATCCTGATGCAGTTTTGTTCTGGATGTCTCAGCTCCCTTTTCTCCACACCGAGTCTGCAGGTCTCAATTCAGATCAGTAGCAGCAATGAATGGGAAACATTTTCAGCTGCAGGACGTTGTTATTCCTGGGAAGGAAAACAAGGGCTCTGCACTAACGGGCACTATCTAAATACACAGCCCAAGCAATTAAAGAGTCTACACACAAAACCACCTCAGAGAGTTTTTACTTTATAAGCCATGGTATTGTTTCCCAGACTACAGCTACTTAAAAATATAAACAAAAAATACCCTTAAAGCTCTATTTAATATATAGGTAGAAAACAGCAATCATTGGGGAAACATGTTCTCCGAACTCATATTTAAATGAGTTTTGTACTTCTCACAATCGTTATATTTATTTGCACCTTAGAGCTTTCTCCTGCTCTCCTGCCTGCCCAGAAGAAAGAAAAGATTATGCACATCAGTGGGGAGGGCTGAAAGCAAGCATTTACTGGCACACAAAGGAGATTTCAGTGTTCAGTAATGAAGCGATAATCATCAAGGTAGATTAATGATTGTCTGAAAGAGTTCATCGCCTTGGGCCATTAACCCTCATGTGGTTATTAATTTTGCAGAAGACATCCTGTACTGCTGAGGTCATTACTGCTGTTATTAGCTAATGAAAGATAAAACATCTGAAGTTCCCTCTCTCATATATTTAGACGTTCACACACCCATCCCCGTGTTGTACACGTGCCTGATTAAATTGATCATTTCAGAAGTAAATGGGATAAGTGAGTTGGGAGGTCAGAGCACCCATAAGAAGGGTAAATTACCATAGACTGAGCTTTGCTCTGCCAGAAAGGCTTTTCCTACTGTCCCAGGCTGTGATTCAGTGGAGCAGAGGCAGAGAGAAATAGCAGTAAAATCAGTTTGTTTTTTTTTTTCCTACAATATGCAAAGCTCTAGCCTGTAGCATCATATAGTTAAGCTTTGAATGCAGCTGGGGGGATCTCATGTGGAGCTGCCTTGTGATAGATACAGCTACACTGCTGTTGGCAACTGGTCACAAAATGTTGTGGCAGGAAAGGCCAGTGCAAGTTGGGATTCTCTGAGACATCATTAATCAGTAATGGAGTCCATATTCTTCCACTTGCACATCTCCCATTTTAGGATGCTGCTCCAAATCAGCTTAAATCCGTGTCAGAGTGGTTCCCCCTTCTCTCTGGGTCGTACACATTACCACCAGCCCAGTACGAATAATGGGATGGTCAGGGTCTGCTTGAGTTAAACTCTGTTCTGTCCCCTTTGTAGAGTTATATTTTTTCTCTCAATCACCTCCCTGAACCAGCTCACCACATGCTCAGCAGTGCCAGAAGGCAGCAGGGGCAGAACTGAGCACGCTGAGATTGTGACTCAAGGCATGAACTGAGCAGCTGTAATTTAGATGAGTTTAAGATGAGAACTTTACCCATAGCTCACTGTCAGGGAGGCTCCAGCTGAATTCAAATAAAAACTTGCAGGCAGTGAAGATTCCTCATTTGTCATGTTTTTGCTGGGGGAGGATGCAACCCAAAGCTGCTGAGGTCACAGTTTGAATCAGTACTTTGGCTCAGAAATTGTTTTTTCCAAAGTTTTTTTAAGTGCCATCAAGAGAAAAATTAAATTTAGAGGCTTCCTTCTTTTGCAAATACTGATCTTACTCCTTGTTACTTTACTAGCAAGTTAAGTTTCTAAATCAATAACTGAGAAAATCTGTAGCATGTATCTGTAACCTCTTCTGAACTTTTTTGGATAGAATTTAAAAGATCCAGCAGGTTTTCTTTTTCAATGTGACCTTAAATATGTGTTTCATATATAGACCATGAAAACAAATACATGTGGGCTCATTTGAAAGTTAGTAACCTAAAATATACTATGAGCCTCACAGATTGTACAGATGTATACGGATTTATACAGATTTATACAGATGCATAATTGATATAACTGTGAATTAAACAATATTAGTTTTTAATTTTAATTTTAAACTACTCTCAACAGGCCTTGCAAGGTGATAAACTGCTCCAATTGGTTCTAAGGACAAAGCTGTTGAGAAACAAGATACAGAAGTGGGAGGTTTAGGAACAGAACCAGAAGCTTTTACGGATCCTTCTGGTATGAAAAGCAGAGATGGGGGATGTGAGGAAAAGCAGGGATGGGAGAAACACCATGGGGTGCTGATGGTGGATACAAAAATGACACCAAAAATGGGTGAAATTCAAACCCCAGAATTCTTCTTGCACAAAAGCAAACAGCAGAGCTTCACCTCAAAATTCCAAATGAAGCAAAAGCATCACAGAGGGGGAAAAAAAAATTCCTCTGGGCCTAAACCAGAAACCAGAGCAATGGTGGAAGAAGAGACTCAGTCCAAATTCCAATTTTAGGTTTGAAAGAGTTTCTCTTAAGATGGCCATTATTTGGTGATCAAGCAGCTGAAGGATGACACAATGCTTTCTCCTGATCACTCTTTAATTGTGAGTCAAGGGATTTGGAATTGGCCTGCTCAGAAACAGGGGAAGCAACAGCTCAGGCACAGCCTGGGTTCAAAGGAAAACTCAGCAGCTACATTACATTTGTAGAAGTGAAGAAACGGTTGATACTCCTGGTAAAAATCTCAATTATTTCATCACAGCCTACCGTTTATGTGCTAGAATGTAAAAAGACACATATGTACAACAGAATTGTGGTTTTGCTAACAGCAGAAATGAGAAAGAAGACAGTCACCCAGTAGTTATATAAGAAACCTCTCTATTTGCAAACCAGTGCTGATCCAAATTTAAGTCCATGATGTTCAAGCAGCATCAGTGGAGAGGTTCCACACCTGTTTGTTTTGAAAAGGAAAAACGAGGGATCAAAACTGAAATATTCCTGAAGTTCTCACCACTTCGGGTACAATTTATACACTTCATTTTTATCCCTAACAAAAGAGTAAGTCAATTTTCTTACTGGATTTTTCTACTCAATCAACACTTTTAAAAAATTTCATGTAACTGATTCAACAAGACCAATTAAATATGGCAGTAATTTTTTAATGAAGAAAAGTCATACTCAGGGATAAACCTGATCAGGAATCATTCCATAGCAAAAACATTTCAAATAAAACCCTACATTTTTATTATTTTAATATTCCCTATGCCCTATAAGCTTTTTACACCACTTTCTTACCAGAGAAAAGTAGTTTGAAATGGAAAACTGTTTTAAGAGATCAATATTCAAAACCAGCTCAGCTCAAGGACACTTTTGTAAAAATATTTCACCAGCAAGAGGAACAGAAAACTTGTTTTCAAACTCTTCTAGGAACACTCCCACTAAACATGAGCATGACCATCACATGTATTTACTGAATCCTCAGCAGCTGTCTAAAGATAAGAATGAGGTTTTGCAACCAAAGAACTGCTTCTACTCGAGACAGCAATAATAAATCTTGATAAAAATGTATTCTTGTAAAGGCCTTACAAACAGATCATAAGGGACAAACCAGTTTTTTATCTAAACCTTGTCCAAAAGGGAACCTGGCTCTGGGCATCACTGCCAGCTGCTCACTGTGGAGCAGCAGGAAGCTGAGCAGGAAGAACACTGCTCAGCTATTCAACACCCCTATCTTCCATCTCAGCCTCCAACTCGATTCCAGATGCAGTCCCAGGAGCAAGGCTCTACTTGTTCACCTGTCCAGAAATCTTTATGTGTTCAACTGAAGTTTCTATCATGTCATATTAAGTCTACCCCTCCTGAAAACTGCACATTTTGAGAAACAGGATGACTCCATGCATGTCTCAAGTCTGTATGTATTTTTTTTTTTCCAGAATACACTGCAGCTTTTAGAAGAAAAGTTTATTTTGAGCAAGAAATCACACTGGTAACCAGGGATCTGCTTTTCCCTTCCTTTTTTATTCATTTATAACCTCTTGAAGCACTAGAACAGTACATGCAACTTCTTGAGCCTCAATCATTGTAACAGGAGGATTTCCCAACCCCTGCCATGCTTCGGCTTTGCCTCAGGTCCACTAATGTGGCCACCAGAAATATTCTTGTAATAAACAGTCTCTGTTAGAGAACCATTGCCTGGTGACTGGGTATTCTAGCAGCAATGGTTCCAAAGAAAGTCATACACAGGAGCTTTGGAATTCACTGGTGGTCTTTAGAGTGAGGTACAGGCTTGGGAAAAAGCAAGAGTTTTTTTAAAGGGGGTAATATTTTCAAAATAAGGTCTAGAATAAAAAAACAAAACTCCAACAACTCCTCTTTGTCACAGTACTCTAAGAGCTGCAATAAAAGGCACTTTTTATATTTTCGGAAGTTTGAACTTTTGTTCTTCTTCTCAGTCAAACCTCAATTTTAGTGGAAACACATTAGTTAATTGGCTCTTTCATCTCTCAACTGCCTCCCAGCTTTATGTCAGATTGAAAATAAACTTTCATGGAATAATTTCAAAATGCGTACAACTATCATACTTTCCTTCTTTCAATTTATTTTACTGTGAGAACAAAAAGAAACTTGGAATCATCGACAAAAAATACAAAGTAGATATCAAAGAGAGAAGTGAAATGCAGGGATTAATTTTTATTACCAGAGTGTATATACTGATAGTGGATCAAATATATTCTAGCTATCTTTTTTCCACATACAATTCCTTTTCATAGTGTCCTTACCCAAAAACGCAATTAACAGAAAAGGTGGGGAATACAGTTTTAAGAAAGGACAATTTCCTGTAACACCCTTTGAAACAAAACCGTGTTTCTGCTTTAATCCTGGATAGATGATCTGGTTTTAATTTCCATAGAAATGAGATTCCCTTCTTTGTGGCAGAGCTGCCTGTAAGTGCAGAGTAATCCCGACCTCAGAGAAAAGACTAAAGTTTAATGGGAGTTTAAACAGTCTATAAGAAAATAAATTATTATCTGTAAATAAATAGTTTGGATTGTTCTTCCTCCTTCCCCCCTCCAGACATGGATTATACAACATTCCCGTGGCAGATCTGGAATCTGATTTCTGTGGAGTTTGGGTTACAATACAGAACCCAAGAATAAAATATTAATAGACCTGTATGTGCACATTTTAAAGGACAAGGCATTCACTTCTTGCTATTAACTGATATTTCAGAAATTCAAGCTTAGTACTTTAAATCAGATTAGGAAATAATTCTTTGTTGCTTTACTGCCTTCATTAACATGTTGGTAATAAAAATTGCAATTTACTCTGGGTCCTCCTGAGGCTTTGGGGCTTCTTTTTTGCTTTTCTATATTTAAATCATCAAGTTTGTTTTTCGTGTATGACTGCTACAAGGCTGGGAAAGCCTCCAGCCCCAAGTGAGGGGCTCAACTGTGGAGACCAGCTCTGTCCAGGGGCTGCATTCCAAGACTGAAGAATTTCTTTTACTTCCCAGGGGTTTCCAATGGAGCGGAAGTAAATGAACACATTAAAAATCACCACTTTCTGGTAATCCGACATAAGAACAGAGAATCTGCCTAAATGGAGCATGATCTCCTCTGGTTTTGATGGCTTATTTGTTTTTGTTGGATTTGCTTAGAAAGCTTTTAGAAGACTGAAATGTTAACAGAAGAATTTGCAGCTAGAAACTTATTTCCTGATAATCCTGCTAGTGATGATTAATACTCTAATATGCTAAAGGTTTGATCTTGACAAAATACTACAAGCACTGTGCACTGAAGACTTTGCTTGAGCTAAGTGCAGGAATAATCGACTAATACCACAATTCAAGTGTAGTGAATAGCTCAGTTTCACACTGTTTGAGGCCTCAGTGGTTGCAGCTTCACAGGATGGAATTCAAAATTGCTGAATTTCCCTTCCTCAGGGCACAGGCAGAAACTGCTGTTATACAGTTTGCTTGTAACTGTACAGACCTGAAGCTGAGCCTAATTAAAAAGAATCTCCAAAGCACCTGAGACTTTAATTTTAATAAAGGTTAAAGGGGAAAGCTCCTTCAGGAGTTTTGTTGAGAAACTGCTTGATTATTGATTTCCAAAACTGCTTTGGGACTCCAGATAACAGTTTTTAAAACCTTTAAGGACTTAACACCCTATTAAATCAGTGGGAATCTCAAGATTGTTTGAGGCTGCAATCTGCATGGAAGTAAAGTTTTCTGCATAGGAACTTTAAAATCATAACAGATAATACTCACATACAGGCACTAAATATGTGTAAAAATAAAATTATTTCTATCCAGGTGTTTCTAAATGTCCATTTATAAGAATTCAATGAACAAAGAGCGCTGTAGGGAAAAAAAATTACAGGACTGATTGCATTTGAACCTTCTGATGAACAAGGAAGCTACCTGACCATAAAAACACAGTTCTTAAAAATGAAATGAATTCATATTTCTTGACCCTGGAACATCCATGACCATATTCTGTGGGACAGTAGGTAACTTTATTTATCACTATAGACAGCAATAAATAGATCAAATAAAGATAAATAGATCAAATACAATAGAGTACAAAATTTAAAAGTATTGATTGAAACTCATAACATTCAACAGCCTCCCTGTAAGCAGGCCTTATGCTTGTTCTGACCTAGCACTGAGACTTTGCATCACAAAAACAACTGACCAACCTCAGGAATGGAACAACCATTACACGTTAAGCAGATGCTATTCCAAACAGATTTGGGATATCTGGAAGAAGTAATGAGTCCCACAGTACCAAATGCCTTCTCTTTCAGTCCAAAGTGCTGAAAAAGATCACCCACGATACATTAGATGATTCAACTGTTATGAAAATACCCAGTGATGCAGTGAATTCTCATTTGAAAGAGCAATTCTCAGAATTGTTTCCTCTGCATGGAGTTTCATAACAGAAGAAAGTGAAGTGGGACCAAGTGAGAAGGAATGTAAAACTCAGAAAAAGAAGTAAAATAATTTTCCATCTAATAAGGCAGTGACAACACCTGTACATTTCATAAAAGCTACATCATCTTGAAATTGCTTCTCATAATGTGAGAAATGTGAGGCTCCTGCTCACTTTTGGAGCTCTCTGACATGCTTCCTCCTCAGCAGGAAGGAGCCACTTGTCAATCTGAAGATTCCATTTGTTCTTTCTTTTTTTCAACCTTCTCCTGTAGCAGTTACCAATAGTCTCCCTGCGTTATCTTTACAGACAGAACACTCAGAATGTCCTTCTGCTTTTAGCATTGCTCCTGATTTCCAGAAATACTTTGATCCAGCTGTAATTCATGATAAATTTTCCATCTGAAACCAAATGCAAATAAAACTTACAGGACTTCTCATTTTATTTCATTTCCAACATTAAGCATAGAATTTCCTCTCTATTTCCGTAATACCATTCCACCAAAGAACTTGTGTCTGAATTCCTTTTCTGATAGGTAATTTATTATCTTTGTATTTTCTTGTATTATTTCTGCCATGTCATCTGAGGTTATAATTGAGATCAGGATCATAATTTTATTTTCACTATTGAATCAAAGAAAAAAAGTCTGTGCACTATGACAGTTATAACTAGAGATGATTTAACTTGGGAAACTATGTCTCTTCTCAGAAATAGAGAGCTAAAGGAAATTTGCAGCAAAACACTACAAAATAAAATCATTTTGCAGAACTCAGATCTTAGGAACAAATGCAGTTCCAGCCTAATCTTCTTCCACTTGTTAGCCACACCCCACATCAAACATCTCATTGCAATAACAATCCAAATGAGCTCAGGTAGCAAAGCACAGAGTAAAACTATCTCAATCTCAATTTTCAAGCACAGGCAAACAGCAGCCTTGTCATTCAGCAGGGCCCTCACTCTGCATGACTGATATTAATGTAATATTAAACTGCCAGGTGATTATTTGCTCTTAAATCTTCAGCAAATTCAATTTAATATGGAAAATAAACACAGAACACATTTGTTCCCCTCGACAAACATTTGCTCTTTTCCCTTACTAAATCTGGAGTTTAGAGACCTGTCTGGAAAAAGAGACAGAGATGGACAAGAGCTGTTTCCAGGTAGCTGGGATGTAAATTCAGTGGAACAACCCCTGGTGACACACCCAGTGATCCACCCTGGGCTCTTTGCTCATGACTTTTGCATCAAGTTTAACACAAGCATGAAGTTGTGCCTGCTGCATTAACCACAGATATTTCTCCCTGAACAATAAACATCTTTTAGATCAATTACTTTTTCCTTGAACTAAAATTCTGGGGCAGATCTCCATCTGGCACTCTAATTCCCTACTTATCCCTTTAACATGTGAAAAGCTGGGTGTCTACATTTCCTGTGAGGGATAAAAGAGAATTCTCATGCAGGCTACACAAGCTCCCCGCTGCTTTTACAAAATTCTCTAAAGTGAATGTCTCCCTCTAATTTCATCTGGATAATATATATTTCATTTCCTTTTTTAAGGTCTACTACATCTGTGAACATTAACACATAGCTTACTCATCAAGTGCTGAAATTGCACTGGTTAATTCACGGCAATATTTACACAGTAATTATCTACAGCTCTTGAATAGTAAAATTTTACCAAAGCAAAGAGTTTTTGGTTTTTTTAATGTATTCAGGAGCTCAGGGTTTACTACTGTGAGTCAGCCTTTCCTGAGGGAAAGCACAGCACAGGTCCATCACAGAGGGTCTCCATTTTCTGAAGCAGATTTGGTGCAATTGGTGCTGCCACGTCACCCCTTGAAACAGGTCAAGTGTTCCCTCTCACACACCAGTCATTAATGGGACTTTAAAAACCATTTGCACTTTCAGCTGCCCTCAGTTTTGGGGAGGTATAGATTTACATTTCAACTCCACAGTTAATGCACAACATGTGCCTGCTAATTTCTATCCCGCCTGCCTTGTAGGTTAGTAAGAGTAGCAGTAATTGCAGAAAAATAGAGAAGTTGTTTGAAATAAATCACAAAATAGCCACTCACTCATCCAGGTACCTTTTTACTTACACAGACTTATTTACAGCCAATAAATATCACAAGAAACAAGTACTTTAATGCTGAACTGAGTTAAATATTTCAAATTTATGTGAACAAAATCATTATTTCCCAGTATTTTAAGGGTTACCAGAGAAGACACACAGGTTAGATTGTACCAACAGCAGCACTGTGAACCTATTGCTTCAAGATAACATTTTTGATATCCCTGTGCCATTAAAAATATCCTAACCACAATGCTCCAAATGTGTTTAGATCTCTGCTTTTTCAAGTTGCCTGATGACATTAATTTAATAAAATTCAACCTTACAACCTGATGAAGAGTAAATCAGGGCATGTTCAGCTCACTCTTCTTACATTGCTGTATCTAGATTTTAAGAATTGTTGTCCAGAGATTTTAAGTGTAATTAATACCTCCCTTCTTCCCAATCCCTCTTTTCCTGTTGGAAATCAGCCTTGCTGGAGCTTACCTCAGAGATTCAAGCCTAAAAGCTCTCTAAATCTCTACTAAAACCACAAGATACTCATCAGCGCTGAGATTTCTCACTCCAAAAAGCCAGAGCTTCACTTTCCTAACATGGAATGATTTTATCATTCCCATTCTAGTAGAAAACATCAGTTGCAGCAGGGAGTTCCAGGCAGGATATACATCTATACATCACTTTTTCCTCATTTCCTTTATTTCATACTTGATTGTGAGACTAATTGATAATGAACAGAGAAGGACAGTTCCCCTAACATCAATACAACTTCTTGCAAAAAACCATTTCCTCATATGGGCCAAGCATTCAGTCTGGATCTATTTTGGGAATAAAAGCTTCCACCCAAGGGTTATTCTGCAAACCAGGTCCTGATGCTCAAGCAGGACCAAGGAGGAACTGCTGTTTTTGAGGGCAAAATTGTTCCAGTTTCAGGTTTCTGTTTGGGTTTTTTTTTTTTAATGTCAATGTGTTTCTACCACTACATTTATGCATTTGATAGACTGAAAAGCCCTGGAAACCAGAAAAGTGGAGAAGGATAAAACAGCTGAGTGCAAAAGCTACTTTTTGATGGGACACTTCAGTCTGAAAGAGATTCCTCTTCCTGGCTTAAGAAGGCTAAAGGCCAAAGTGCAGTTTTCAAAATCAATGAACACATTTAGAACCCAAACTCTCCATGGACTTCAGTACTCCTAGATAATGAATTTATTTGGATAATGGAAATTCAAGTCCTGGGGGAGCTGTCTACATATGCACATAGAAAGTCATTAAGAGGAGTGGGGAAAAAAATTTGCATCCCAGAATGGTAATATAGTGCTTTCTTTCTGTGACTGGAAGGTAGATGAAAATAATTCCATTTTCTGAAGCTATGGCATTTTTGGGATGGTTATATTTTCTTTTAGTTGTTACATTACATTTCTAAAACATGCAGTATCCTGACATTTGTTTCTATCTAGATCTTTTTATAGAGCATTTTACTAAAAGCTCTAAGTTTAACATACCCCTAATTTACTCTTCAAATTTCCCTTCAAAACTGGAGTTTTAAGCAGTATCTTTAATCCCAAAATTCAAACTGGTCTGCATGTATAAAAAGAATACTATCGTTTAAATTAATTATTTTCAGAAGAGGAAATGGGGGAAAAAAGAGACAGCATTACTTCAAGTTAACATTTTCTCTTACAGAAGACCAAGAACAGTAATCAAATTTAAAATATGTTTTAAAATTATATTTCACAGATTGAAAGATTGATTTTAGAATTTAAACAGAAAACCTTATTCTTGTAGGTGTTTCTAGAAGGGCTGCTGAAACTGTAACAGAATTTTTGATGGTTTGATCAATACCAGTTTGAGCAGTGATAAAACCTGCTTTGCACCAGAAGTCAATTTTGTACACAAAGGAGTGAGCTCAGGAATTTTCTGAATTATTTTTGCTGTAATAAAAGTGTTTTACTCTGCCACTTCAGGACAGATCGATTGGCAGACATACACCATCTGCTTCTGTGAAAACTAGGACAGAAAATATATATAAACCTATATGTTGAGGTTTAAACAATAATCAAATGAAGTTGCAATAAAACACATTGAGCACTTTATAACAGAATTACTTTTCAGAAAATGTATTTTACTTAAATCAGAACAGTCTCTCTGTCTCTTTTTGGGTGGCTTCTACTCCTTGCAACACTGCCAGTCTGAAGCAAATTCTGAAGTTTTCAGTGCAGGATGGGACTCATACAAAAAGGACAGGTTCTTCATGAGAGAAAGATGTTTACTTCTTCCTCCCCAGGAAGATGGCCAATTTTAGACAAAAGTCCCAACCTGCAGAAACTTTCCACAACATGAAGAGTATCAGACAAAGCACAGGTATGTTTCCCGTCACTAGGGACCTTTCCCAGCTGTACAGATATTTCCAGGAAGAAAAGTCAGGATAGAGGCCTCTTCACCAACTGGCATTCAGAGGAAAGTCTCTTTCTTACTTCCAAGTTTCTCTGTGAAAATTTAATCTGTTTAACAGTGCCGTGCTGTTAACATGCAGTGTTTCCTGTGGAGTTTTAGATGGGTCCCTCAGCAACTTTTAAGATACATAGCAATGTTATTCTAAATGACACAAACTATCCTTGTAGTATCATATGCCTGAGAAATCCTCCCCACTTTCCAGATTTCACCAGGGACACAGTCATTTGCATTTTGGCCCCAAAATTCAGCCCTTGCCAGGCTGGAGGCAGAGTTACTGCAAAGGGCAGCAATTCTCAACCATCATAGGAGATAGAAATCCATACTCCACAATAACCTGATGGGACCAGCGTTTGTGAAGGGCAAACAGAATTAGATTTGTTGCTGTTAAAAGTTTGTTCTAGCTGACAGAAGTTATTACAAATATTACATTAAAAAATCCCCAAGGTGTTTGCATCACCTGTGGAAGAGTAGGTGAACATGAATGACTTGATTAACTCTGTCCCCAAATAGCTCCCATATAATCACCTGCTGGGATTCTGCCCACTCTATGTTTTTTGTCTCTGTGAATTCTGTTTTAATCCCAGTAGGGTGTGTTCCATGGGCAGTTTGCATTTTCTCTTCTCTCTACCAAAACCAATTGCATAAACACCTGCTGATCTTACATTCCTTCAATACTACAATTCAAAGTGATGCTTTTAAATCTTAACCACAGACACCAAAAAATTAAACTACTTCATCTATCTTTTTACATACTCATGATGTTAGTTGATATATTTATTTACTCTAGAGAGGGCCAAAATAGAGTCTTTTCAAGTGAGAAGTAAACCTTCCAAAGCCTTGTTGTCTGTAATACATCCTATAGGAATAACACCCACTTTTCCTACTTCATGCTGTTATTCTGCCTGTATTTTTACCTGCTAGTGCAAGGCCTAATATTAGAAAACAACATGCCCCTTTTTTTATTCAAGACAATGCTCAAAGCTATAGGAAGCTTTTGCCACCTGAGAAGCTTCTTTTAAGCTATTTAAAGCAAGGCTCACCTGCAACATGAATACCTGCTCCTTTATTTTAAAAATGGGTGATTGTGCCAGAATACTTCTGTATTTATTCGACTCTCACTTCCTTCTGTCTCAAAATCAGATGAAAAAGGAATAAACAATTAAAAACCTCTTTATATCAGAACAAAGTTTGGAACACTGATTTTCATTTGCTTCACAGCTAGCTGAGCCATTTTCTTTGTGCAGTTTCTAGGAAGTGAAAATTCTCTTGCTCACACAAGCACTGTTTATATTGCTCAAGCATCAGCTTCCACAACTGCAAAAGGAAAAGAGGGGTTAGAAAGACTTCCATCAAGAGCCAGAACTTTTCCTTTGAACAATTCTATGCAGAACAGGGTTGTTGTTAAAAAGAACAAACAAAAACTCTGTACACTGCCTGTAAACTAATACTGCAAGGCAAAAACATGAACAATTAAATATCAACAGCAGCTGTCTGCTGACTGATCCTCATGGATCATTTCGCTGACCCTTAGCAAGGTGAGGGCCCTGAAAAGTCAATAGGAGTAGGAATTGTCAGGTGGGTGATGAAAAGAAAAGCTTCCAACAATATTAGAAATGGAAAACTTAGAGAGAACTGGCTGAAGAATTTTCTCTTTGTGTAAACTATGTTTTCCTCTTGAGGTCTCTAATAAAAAGAAATATTATACAGGGATAAACATCTTGAAAACAGGAGAAAATAAAATCAGAGAAGAGCAATTCCTCAAAAAAATTTGAATTTATATTGATTTGAGATTAACTCCCCGCACAAACTCCCCATGCAGACATTCAGTGACATGCCACAGAAGGCAAAGAAAAACACATAAAAATATGAAGCAGGAATTAGGATGTGCTGCCTATAGACTTAGACATATATGTTTAAATTCTTCAATGAAAAGAACAGATCTTGACTCTAACAAGTTCTAAAACTCCTTTAGCAGACTAAAAATGCATTTTGAATGTAAAGAAAATGAAGAGTCTCATAAAATTTTCAAAGCATTAAGAGCCTGCCTCTAAGCTGGAGTGGCTGTGCTTGGAGAAGGAAGCATTGCCAGCATCAATATTGCTGTAGCTTAGTCTTGTGAATCCTCTGTGGTTTGGGAAAAACCTCTAAAAACAATGAATAGTAAAACATGTGACCACAAACAGTTCCTTGAGATGGCTGCATTTTCTAATGATGCAGTAATGAGAAGTGCCTAAATTAACCACCAAGCAAAAAAAAAACCTCCAAACCACTCATAAAAATCTATATAGATCCCAGTAAAAAAATAACCAAACCAAAAAACAATCCACCAAAAACAAAACTCCATGCTAAAGACACATGAAAAGACCACTCTACATCCACGTGCTTCCTTTTCCTCCATATCCTACTTGCAACACCCCTCATAAATTAGGGTTTCCTTTGCCTTTATAGATGACACATTTTGCTCAGTTTTCTTTTAATGCCACTTCTACCTGAAAGATGAGCTGGTCTAAAGATCAGTAGCATTTCTACTTACAGGAAAAACAAACCCAAACCTTTGAAAACAATATTTTTTTTCTAATCCTGGGCTTTCAGATAAGGTGAAAGTTCCTCCAAGCAGAAGCAGCAAGTGCTGAACCTGCTCTGCAGTCTCAGAGATCCTCTTTTCTTCCCACAGCAAGCTGGGCTCTTTCTATGCAGCTCTATTTTCCCAGGTATCATCTGCTTCCACAGATGTACATCATTAAGACTGGAAGAACCAACAGCAATATTTCCATATAATTAAACATTTTTATGTGGTATAGAAGGTATGGCATAGAAACCATTAAGCGTCTCCTGTCGGGAACTCCACAGCCATCGAACACAATACGGTGTTTTTGGGAAGCCTGCATTCAGACCTCACATGGAATGGTGAATGGGTGCTGTGGAAAAATCTGGGATCCATTAGCAGGGGATTTAGATATAACAGTTACATCCTACATCTGTGAATGCTTCTGTGATCAGCTGAAGGAACACACCCCACAGAGAAGTCCATAAAAATTGAGCATTTCACTAATGATGTTCCTATATATTTTTGTGTGCAACCTTAAAAAGCTTTAGGCCCCTATAATTAGGGATGATGCATTGGGGCAAGTCAAATAAGTAAAAAAAAAAAAAAAAAAAAAAAAAAATTAAATGAAATGAATATATCTAGTTGTTTGCACTGGATTTCTAGCAATGTGTTTGAATGGGCAGTTTCAGAAATGAATTTGGAATATTATGATCTTCTTCAGCACCATCCTTTCAAAACATATGATGCCAGTGTGCCCACAGCATGAAACAAAGAACGTTTTACTTTACTGCTCAATTAACACTACTCAGGTTTGTTTCTGAGGAGAACCAGTGAGTTTAGGATGGCAGGTACACATTTTTCTGTTTCAAGAGGATATATTCAGGCTTTAATGTATATGATCCAACTGGATACAGACAGAAACTCATATTTTCTATCTAGCAATCATCTTTGCAGGAGCTTCATGCTTTGCCCCCAAAGGATGAAAGATAAACTGATAAAAATACAAAACTCCTCCAGAGGATGAGGATGCTTCAGTCAAATTAACACCTGGTATTTACAAAACTTTAAAGGCAGTTATTCCAAGCTATACACAAGTTAAACACACAAAAATAAATGTCAGGAGTTGCGTATGACACAAATGCTATGGTGGAGCTATATGGATGTCAGCTTCTGCTATTAGGAAACAATCTTCGTGATGGAAAAAATAGTACCTGAGGATCTAAGCTGGGGGAAAACAGCAGGGAAGAAAGCAAGAAGGAAAACCAAACAAAACCACATGGAAGTAAAAGAGACAAGATAGTGAAATACCATCTTTTTTCCTGGCATTGAAGAAAAGTAACAATGAATGGGACAAATGTAATTGTCAAGGCTACCTTTTTTTGAAGCTTTTCTTTTTAATTAATCATTTCATTGCAGGAACACTTCTCATAAAACAACTTAGGATTTTTTCAAAGCAGAATCTCTGTCTTTTTAAACAATGCCTTCCTTTCCTTTCCTTTCCTTTCCTTTCCTTTCCTTTCCTTTCCTTTCCTTTCCTTTCCTTTCCTTTCCTTTCCTTTCCTTTCCTTTCCTTTCCTTTCCTTTCCTTTCCTTTCCTTTCCTTTCCTTTCCTTTCCTTTCCTTTCCTTTCCTTTCCTTTCCTTTCCTTTCCTTTCCTTTCCTTTCCTTTCCTTTCCTTTCCTTTCCTTTCCTTTCCTTTCCTTTCCTTTCCTTTCCTTTCCTTTCCTTTCCTTTCCCTTTCCTTTCCCTTTCCTTTCCCTTTCCTTTCCCTTTCCTTTCCCTTTCCTTTCCCTTCCCCTTTTCCCTTCCCTTTCCTTCCCTTCCCTTCCCTTTCCCTTCCCTTTCCCTTCCCTTTCCTTCCCTTTCCCTTCCCTTCCCTTCCTTCCCTTTCCCTTCCCTTTCCCTTCCCTTTCCCTTCCCTTTCCCTTCCCTTTCCCTTCCCTTTCCCTTCCCTTTCCCTTCCCTTTCCCTTCCCTTTCCCTTCCCTTTCCCTTCCCTTTCCCTTCCCTTTCCTTTCCCTTTCCTTTCCCTTTCCTTTCCCTTTCCTTTCCCTTTCCTTTCCCTTTCCTTTCCCTTTCCTTTCCCTTTCCTTTCCCTTTCCTTTCCCTTTCCTTTCCCTTTCCTTTCCCTTTCCTTTCCCTTTCCTTTCCCTTTCCTTTCCCTTTCCTTTCCTTTCCTTTCCCTTTCCTTTCCCTTTCCTTTCCCTTTCCTTTCCCTTTCCTTTCCCTTTCCTTTCCCTTTCCTTTCCCTTTCCTTTCCCTTTCCTTTCCCTTTCCTTTCCCTTTCCTTTCCCTTTCCTTTCCCTTTCCTTTCCCTTTCCTTTCCCTTTCCTTTCCTTTCCTTTCCTTTCCTTTCCTTTCCTTTCCTTTCCTTTCCTTTCCTTTCCTTTCCTTTCCTTTCCTTTCTCTTAAAAAATGAGTAGTTACAGATGTCACACTTTTCTTTCAGCCACAATTTACCAGTTCTCCAGTACTCCTGGAGGCACAGATACATTCAGCTGTGAAACCCCAAAGAAGCTCTTTCAGGAAAGAAGGATCCAAAGCTGATAAGCGAAACCCCCCAGAATTCTTAAAGAGAATTCACAAATGAATACTAATATGTAGACAGAAATTGCATACAGAGGCTCTGATTGTTAAAGGACTTTGCTGTTCCAAACCAAAGTTTATGTCTTAGTTGAACTGAAGGCAGAACTACCGAGGAATTGCAAAGGTACAGAGTACAGCAAACAAAAGAGATCATGGTCCTTAATTCGGCCCGTTTTAGAGTGACAGTACATTTGAGGGGGAGACAATTCCTCATCCGTGAAACCGCCACAGCTCATTTTGTCAGGAATCAGTCCAGCCTTGCTTCAGCTCCTGCAAGCAGAGGGATACCTGCTGGGACTCATTGCTTCCCATTATGCATTTCCTTCTCCCCACACCTACAGATGGGTCCCCTTTGGAGCTCTATCCAGCTCAGTGTTACACGTATACAACCAGCCTGTGGTTTTTAAATGCTGCTCTATCAGTACAAATTGCGGGGCAAAGCCTGCCCTATGCCTCATCCTGACAGGAGATGCAGCTTTCCACAGGCTGCAAAAATCCTCCTTTGGAAAAACAAACGAGGGTCCTGGGCAATAGATCATGAGGTGCTCATTTGGTGTCTGCTCAGTTACTGCCTGTGCTGCTTTGGCATTAAAGACAACCCACCGAAATTATTTTTTTTTCTGAGAGGCGCAGCTAGGCTTCCTCTATGTCTGACAAAAACCAATCAGTGTTTGGTTTTGAGAACTGACAACCGGTTAAACCACCGAAAGAGATGGGCACGCTTCTGTGAAACTCCGATTTTAAAATGAAGAAACGCCAGGAAAGCTGTTTTTCCTTTGCAGCCCCGGTACAGGTGAGGCTGGCCCGGGCCCCTGAGCGCCGCCAGGCTCTGACGCTGGGCCCATTTTCAGCCAGAAAGGGAGAGGGGATGCCACCCTGTTGCTAAGATCCTAGACCCACCGTGCCCAGCACGGCCAGGGGACTCAGAGCGGGCTGAGCACGAGCTGACATTAAATAAAACCCTGCCGTGCTGCCAGCCCAGAGCAGCTCCGGGGCCGCCGGGCTCAGCCGGCAGTGGTGCCCACACGGCCTGGGGGGAGAGACGGCCGGGCCCCGCTCGGCAGCGTCCTCCCCTCCATCCCAGCCTGCTGGGCCGGGGAAACCACGGACCTTGGGCCCGCAGCTGGAACCGAACGCAGTCAAAAGGCAGAAAACAGTCATGCGGCCAGAGCAGCACCATCATTTCTTGCTGGGCCCTGCTGTCTGAGCCGGCCCCAGAGCAGCCTGAAGTACTCCATCCCAACCGCTCCAGCTGCTGCCCGGGCAACATTTAACTCCTTCTCTGTCCAGAATGAGACTTGTAGACGCTTTCTTCTCTCTCCTGAGTGAAAGAAAAGGACCAAGATGAAGATAGGCACAGAAACGGTGTTGACTGCTATTAAGAATATACAAATAAGGGGGGAAAAAAACCCAAAAAACAAAGCCAAATCTATCCATTCTGGAGCAGTAGGGCTCAAATCAGCCCCCAGAATGAAATGCTGTCCTCATGCCATTTGCTGCTTCTACTCTTTGCTGCTCAGTCTTGTCTTTGATTCGCCTCCAGCATCTGACATGTTGGAACTCCTCAGGATTAATAAATCTAACATTTCCCTTTCACTGAAAGGCTTTATCTCACCACATACTGTGAGCATACAAGTTTCAACATGAGAACCCTACCCATCAGTGTGAGAGAAAGTGAGAAAAATGTGTGTCAGGATAGCGGTGTGATGCCCAGTATTCTCAAGGAAGGCTAGGAACAGAGCTTTTTCATTTTGAGCACTGTGCCTCACGTTATGATAGCTCAGCTCATTATTTTTCAAGTTAATAGACTAATCAAAATTCTATAATCAAGGAGTCATACATAATTCCAAAATCAGAAGTGCTACACTTCTGAAGAACAAAATTATCATAAAAATACTCTCACTTCCACAAAGTGAAAGATCCTTCACCCTTAAAATCCTCATCCATTCTCCTCCTGAGAACCCCTGGTTTATCATGTGTAACACCTACTCTCTATTCTATATAAAACAAACAGAAAGCTGAACAATAAATCCTGGATATTGAATAGCAAAATATCAAATAAATAAAGGTACATTTAAGGTTTTAAAGAATAGTTTCTCCTTTCTACTCAACAGACAACAGTTGTTTTTCCAAATATATGTGGTAGCATACACAGAGAAAAAAATATAGCCTTGAAGGAAAAATTCTGTCAAAAGGGTATTTTGGTATTGAAGTGATTAAAGTCTTAACAGGATACAGAGGTTTAAGTGTGCTGAGAGAAGAAACCAGATAGTAATGTTTTGTAAAATAGAAGAGAATCTATAATGAGGATTGTTTTATGGCATTAAATAATATGACAGACTGACAAAATACTATTTGCTGAAGGTAGTCAGTAAATCGGTCCCATTGGCACTATGAGAATGTTTTAGTGATTATGATGATGAGGTCTGAAAACATTCTGGATGTTCTCAGGCAAATAGATACGAGGTAAAGTGATGTTGCATTTGAAGGCAGAGGAAGTTTTGCTATTGGCTTCAAGGAGCTAGGAATTCACTCAGGAAGTCTCACAACCAAACTTCAAACATGAAATAAATCTGACTCCTTTTCGAGCAGTTTAATGCCACTGCAATTTCACTTCACACAATTATCCCAATTTACATCACTCTACAGAGGGAAAAAATTGTAACTTAACCCATAACAGGCTGTATCCACCTAGTCCTGAGAAACACCTTACCCTACCTGTGAGCTCTTCCCAAGCAGCATTAGGGAATGTTTTACCTGGCATCCCTAGAATAGGTGCCATAGCTCTCTACATCAAGTATATTTGCATGATTTGATTAACAAAAAGATGGTCATTATTATTGATGTTCATTACCATAAGGTAATATTATACAGCTCCTAAAAATACAACTTGAGTGAAAACAAACACATAAGTTTTGCAGGAATCCAATGTATTTAAACTAGATACTAATGGAAAGCCATAATAATTCGCCATTCTCTCTTTGATTGAGTCCTGCTGGGTTGATGTACTGGATATCTATGATCACATGGTGTTATAATGAAGGAAGTAATGTGATTTGAATTAAAAGTTCAAATCCTAGATGCACACAATTTTCCAGCATTATCCTAGAAAGTCATAGTTGCTTGTCCTCAGGTTTTTTTATATGTGAAGATAGTATTTTATTTACTTTAGAAGACTGTTACGCAATTGAACTAATGTCCACAAGAACCGTGCCTAAGGCAAAAGTATTGCACAAATACACATCTAACTTAAGGAGGAAGTCAGCCTTTTAAAAGGAAGAAAAAAAAATATCAGACATTTTCTACCCCAAATTCTCATAGTTTGACATGAAAAAGGTACCTGGAATAGAAGCAATTTGAGATTCACAGAACTGCCAGCTTGATACCAGCAGGGTAATCAGGGCTCCCAACACATGCACAGCTCCTTTGTTATCTACTCAAAAACAGATTGTATAAAGTAGGGGAATGAAATTCACTGATGGTGCAAAGATGGAACCAAAGCCAGGTAAGGGAAGGGCTGAACTCAGAACACAGCCAAAATTAGTAACATTTAGAGAAACTCACTAGCAGTCGTTCTGCAAGTTCCATATAGAGATCATAGAGATAACAAGATAAAACAGAGAACACTACAGAAACAAAGTCAAATGCCACAAAACTGGAGCAGAAGATAAAATTTACAGTAGGAACTACATGAACGAAATCCCCAAACTGTGATCAGAATGGTGCTGATTCTTATTCATGTCTTGTCCTTCCCATTCTCCTTCCTATGTAAAAAGACCCAAGTGAATGTTATAGATCCTGCTTCCAAGCCCTTAAAACAGTCAGACTGTGTACACAGGCTTCATGACAATTAGAACCAGCAGCTGAGATTTCTGTTTGGAAACGAGAAACCAGAATGACAATGTTGGAGGAGTTTATCAAGAACTGAAATAAACCCATGAGTTCCCTGGGAATTTTGAATTAGAAGAAATTGCAGGTTTCAGCCTGGCAGATTAGAAGATTTGAGGCTGTAGCTCCAAGCTGATGCAAAAATGTATTTTTATCAGCTTTTATGTGGTACTTTGCCTTCCGCTTCCAGATTGCTGCATTGTGAAAAGCAGCAACACTAATTACCTTGACAACCTCACTCATCTGGAGTAGCACTTCCATGGCAAGTGCCACTGCCTGAGTGTGGATAACAACCAGAGAGGATTTCTAAATCATTGGGACCTCTGCAGCCATGACCCAATTTTTGGACGGGTGGGTGTGTGACCACTGAACACTGTGCAGGGGGACAGTTCCTGACCTGAGAGGCAACCCAAGCCCAAGAAACACCAAAATGCAGCTCCACACTGGGTACTGGAGGCATGTGGAGTTAGAGGTGAGAAAGTGACCCGTAATAAAAATCAATAGCACTCACAGTCCTCAGTCAGTGAGGCACTTTTCAATATTTAACCCAGGTCAACTCCCACTTGGGTATGATTTTCATAATTACCTGCTCTTGGCTCATTCTACTCCTGCTGAAATCAATCGCTGTTTTCCGCTGACTTCAGGAGAAAAGGAGTTGGGTCACTGCTGAAGTCTTAACAAAATTCAACCTTACTGCATAAAAATTTTAAAAACCTTAAATATTCCGTGTAAAGCTATTGAGAGCTTTGTAAAACTGTAGTACAATATTTTTCTTAAGGACTCTGGAATGCTTTTAGAGACTGCAAAAAAGGGCAGTTTTCTGTTCATATGTTCCTCAAAAAATTAAACATTTTGCAAACACAGAAAAGACACTAAAGAGTGTACCAAGGTGATATTTTCAGCAAATTTAGGTCAATCACTCACATCAGTAATATCAATTATGCGAGGCAAGGAAAATTTGAAAAACACAGGCAAAGAATAAAGGATAATATGGATATTATGCAAATAATAATTTCCCCAAAATGGATCAACTATAAAACTTAACCTGAAGCCATTTTAATCCAGTTCTCATAAAGAACTGATGCAGTAAATAGAAGAAGACTGATAACAATGATACTCTCATTAGCAGACCTGGGTAGAAAATGATACAACTTTTCATGTTGAGTTAATTCATTTATTCCTCCTGCTGAGGAAAAACTAGAATCAGTTTGAGGCAGATTGATCCTATTGACATTGAGTTAAATTAAACTTGCTGTAAGGCTAAAGTGGCAAAGCTCAAGTCATCCTGATATGATCATCAGATGGACACTGATTCAGGGGGTGAGGTCTCATGTGAAAAAAGCTAAAGTTGATCCATAAAATGTAAGTAATGCTAAGAAAGGGAATCCTGGTGTTTGGGAGGGGTCACAGAATGATAAAAGACTCCAGTCAAGGTCAGCATAGGTCCAGGACAGTACTGAAACTGAGGTGCTTGACTGCTCACCCCTCCTCATCCCTTCTGCTCAGGAGTTGATCAGCATCCCTTTTCATTCCCAAAAATCAAAGAAGCATCACTCTTAGGAGTACAAATTGCTCCATTTCCATGTGTGGTTGTTTTTTGGGGGGTCAGTATGTTGTTTACTTGTTTTATTGTTGTTTTTCAGAACATATTTTCTTTAATTTAGTTGAACTCCAAGATTTTTTGTTTGAATGGAAATTGTTAGTGGCACAGACATGCTCATCTAAATGAAGGTTGTTGGGAGCAGAGTTGTGCACATTTCTGCAGAAATGAATTGGAAATAAATCTCTCTAATTTCCTCCTACCTCTTGCTGTTTGTCACTATAATTCAGAGCCCTGACTGCTCCTCACAAGTGTGGAGAAGGACTCACTGAACTTCGATTTCTCAGGAGTGACAACACAGAAGTTCTCTGCCAGTGACCCAGACTTGCAGAGCAGTAAAGAATTCACCTCACAGCCTTGGACCAGATGGTTGCATGTCAGAACAAGGTGGTGCAGCTTCTCTGGAGCAGAAGGGAGAGCGGGAGGCAAAGGCCCAGTCCAGACTGCTGCTGAGCACCCAGCTCCATGAATGAAGTTCAGTTCATGTTTTCTACTAAAAAAAGCAAAACAGGATATTAGGAATATTTAATCAATTTAAACACATTGTAACATACTTAACTTTTTCCCCTTGACCTTACTCCTTTTTTTGCCATATTCTGTACGGTTCTTTTAGAGGTTTCTTTGCATTGTTGGCATTTAGTGACATCTCACTGCACTGGGGACACATCCTCACACTCCTCAGTCATGGATCTGGAAGCTTTTCTCTCTCATGCATTTTCAGGCTCCCTCAGCCAAACATCATCAGAAATTCCCTTGTTTCAGAGCACCTCCGATTGTGCTGTGCCCACCCCAGCTCTCAAATCCCATTCCATTAGTTTAACACTTGCATTCTTAGTTTAACACCTGCATCCTTAGCAGACTATGTGATCAAAGCAGAATTTTTAAAAAGTGGGCTATTATTAAATTGTTTTTTAAATATCAACTCTCACATTTTACACACAAACACATTCTGCTTTAACAGATGAAAAATTTTGTTTAACTAGCACTGTTCATGAATCTTAACTATATGAGGCTTTTAGTGTCATAAAGACAAAAGCTCAAGCAAAACCAAGTCAGCAGGGCTTTTCCCCTCTGGATTGCACAAGAACATAGACCTCCTTGGTAATAAATTTAATTCGACAGCTGCTAAAAAATTTACCAAGCTCAACAGCATGCACAGAAAGCAAAATAGGATGGAGAACTGTGTGGGCTTCCCTGCTAACCCCAAAGAAAAACTGTTTATTTAAAAGAAATTATATTGAATTATATCTGTTTGGTAAGCTTCAAATGATAGTTTTCCTGGCTATATTCTGCTCTCCCACAGATACTATTTTCTGTACGAATTTTGTAGACAATGTACTCTGAAGAATAAATGAGGGTTCAGTTTGAGCAGGCACTGGGTTGTATTTGGAATATAAAATACACTGTCTAGTCAGGAGAAGTAACTTCTCTTTTTTAGACGAAGATAAAGCAGAAAAACAGTGCTTTGATGATTTCTACAATGAATTTGGAGAAATGACTAAGGAATTCCAAGCTTCTCAGAGTTTCACTTTCAGCTACAAAAGATTAGTTTGATTTTGAACGTCTATGGATTGGAATCCATCTCACTTTGCTCCCTAATGCTTCCAAAGTGCTAATGGCAGCACAAAAGAGTCTGGTGGTTCAACAGAAATGAAAACAAATTGCAGGAACTGTGCCCAAGTAGGAACTGACACTGCTGCATGTCAGATGAGAGCCAACTGTTTACTCTGCTGCTGCTCAGGGCCCATGGCTGCATTGATTTGTTGGACCTGCATTAATATTGCTGATCTCATCCCAAAACCTTGGCTCCATCAGCTCTGGAAGGCAATAACCCCGAGTATTTTAGGGAGAGCATGTGCTGTGGAGTAAAGCCTTAAATGGGATTGAATGAAATACATTAATTTTGCATGGCTGGAATTGGAATGGGATTTTGAACAGAAGAAAAGGTGGTAACTCACTGCTGTCCCAAAGATCATACATAAGGTGACAGAAGAAGGTTTCTTCATTATGTAAAATGCACCTTAATTTTTAATCGTCTTTGAAACATCACTTCCTTTTGATGCTTGTTTGGTTTTTTTTGTGTGCTCAAAGTGAAATCTTTTAAAAGAATTATGGCTGCAAAGAGCCGTCCTGAGCAATATTTCTGTCACACCTTAAGAGGGCACTGCAGAATGCAAAGGGACACAGCAGGAATGGGCAATGCAGCCAGTGTCTCGTCAGAGTTTACAGGAAAATTTAACTTCTAATCTGTAAAACAGATTTGTTCTCTGGCTGATAGGAGATAAATCATAGCCAGCACTGCAGACCAAAGCATCCCAGACAGATCATCTGTGCATCTTAACCATTCTTCATCTACTTTCACAAACTGATAATTAATAGCATATAGAAATTCACTTTACTACACATGCAAGTACCATATATTCACTATATCTCATAATGAAAAGCTATTGTTTTCAACATCCCTCAAGGATGAAAAGTGTGTTCCCATGAACCACTTTTCCTAACTAAAAGCATACTAAAAAATTACAATTTCCTCAGATCCCAAGGGAAATCGATTTCAGTCATACTTGTGTGTTATTCTGGGAAAAATGACATCTTCAAGGTTTTTATTTTTCCTTAAAATTAATCCATTCCTTTAAAATCCTTAAGTGGAGAAAGAGTAGTGATTTTATCAAATAATCTTATTTCTCACTTTCTTAAATGTCTGAAGTTATCAGTGAATGAAGGAAGACTTTACAATGTATCTCCTCGAGCAATTTCTGCTGATAAAGAATTATCTGAAACAACTCTTGCAAAACATCTAAAACCTATGTATTTTCAGAGGGTGAACTGGATTATCAGCAAAAGACACTCTGTAGAACAATTTTAAAAAACATAGTTCTTCTAACACACTAATTGGAATATGTTCACAAATTTTTGCCCTGGTATTCTGAGCAACATGGCCTTTGAGATGGTGTAAACAAGCAGACCAAAAAACAATTACTGTTATAAAAGCAGAAGTGTGAAGGGAAAACCCAGCATACAAAGAAATGGAGAGAATTTGGAATTAGACATGGAAGAAGCACCTGGGCTGTGTGAAATTAGTCAGATCAGCAGTCTATGGACAACTTTCCACGGGCAAGAGTTGATGCTGCACCATTTCCTTGGGTGCCTGCTCTGCACGTGTCTCCTGGCCCAGTGCTGTCACTGGTGCCCAGTCACCATCAGCAGGGGGAGGCATTTTGTACATGATTCAGGACCCTCATGACCCAACCAAAAGCCCTAAAACCCTTCTTGGGAAGAAAGGACTTTCCTGCAGAGAGCCAGTCTCATCAAACTGAGTAACAGGGGGAGATACTAAAGTGAAAATGTCGTGAGACAAACTCTTCTCAAGAGACTCCCACAGCAGTTTTCAACATGAGGCCACACAGAGTAAACTCCTCAGCACCTGTATCACTGCACCTCAGGATTCCTGGGGGCTGGAATTCAAGAGACAGAGAAACAAGTGCCCAGTGAGGTTCATTAATCAAAGTCTGCTTTGCTTTCAACTTTTGGGTGGTAACCGCAGCTTGAGGTCACCTCTGGAGAACTTAATCTTATAAACCCTGACAAGCACATATCTTGTCAAGGCTAATCTCTCTGGGTTTGGGCATGTTATCCATTACAGCTGTTATCCAGCACAATCATTCCCTGGCAAAGCACAGCAGAGCATCCTCACTGGTGCACACAAACTCAAGGACACCATCTGCATTCAGGCTGGACATCAGTCACCCCAAGGAGTCAGAGGTAGAGCAGTCCCTGCCTACAGCAACAGGCTGCTTTTATGGAAGCCTGTAAGTTCACAGTTACACCAGCAAACTCCTAACTCAACAATGCTGCTGAACACAGAAAGATTTTTATCTAGCATATAGATCTGTGACTCATGAGAAAAATCAATATCTACACATAACTTAATTTAAAACATCTAAGAGAGGAATATGTAATTTACAAGGAGCAATTCCCCTATCAAAACAGCCACTTCACATCAACTATGATGAGCATTATTTCTCCTGTATTTTACACATGCCTGTAAGATCCATGAATATACATATATTCACATACAAATAGAAACAAGTGGAAGAAGAAAATCCAGACTAGGTATCTGATATAATAGCTTTTCTTAATGCTCACCACTTTCCCAAAGAAAATGACATTTTTTGAGTGTGTTTAACTCCCTTTGACATCAGCTTTTATTTAGTTCATCTGGAGGTCAATGGGAACTAAGTGCCTTCAGCAACCTGAGAAGGACATTTAGCATTTTACAGGGCTGTAACTTGTAGCTATTTATGTAATTCAATGGGGCAAATCCTATAAACTCCAGTGCCACTAAAAGGGTCTGCTCATGAGAGGTGCTGAGTGTGCTTACTGCTGAGGAGACATTTGCCTCACAGTCATGGACAGCAGTGTTGGTACTTCTGCCACCAGATTTGTGCTGGTCCAGCCTCGTCCCTTTCTCTGTCACAGCTCATATATTAAAATTACAAGCCCAAATGTACCAAGAAAGCAATTGCTTTCAAAGTGACCTACAGAATTAAACAAGAATTAAATTTGTGACCCTGCATTTTGGGATAAAATAGATTTATGATCCTTGAAGATATGTCAAAACTTCTGTAAGCAGTGATAGCTGATGTGCTCCAGGTCCACACTGGATCCTTGCTGTGCAAGCCCACAGATTCCCTTTTCTATCTGACTCCACTTCCAGACCCAAACCTGTGTTCCTGAAAGGTTGGAAAAGCTTTTCTGCATTCAAAGAGCACAATATGACTTACATTCCTTTCTGCTTTTTAACTCACTTGGCTCATATATTGTACGTGGGATGATACTGGCACAAAAAAAAAATAAATTCTTCCACTTTGTGGTCATACAAGGCCTTCATTGTGAAAGAACAAGTAACAGCACATACAGGAAGCCTATTCCAGCATCCTAAATTAAAAGGAGGGGTGCTGGTGGTTGTCAGTCACAAGCATCACTTTTGCTGTTTCACTACAGACTTCTTCATGGCCACTGAGCAGTAGAAGGGCTACAAAGGATCCCTCAGCAAACACCTGGAAATTAAATTTTCAACCTAATACAAGTCCCCAGCTCTGAAAAGCAATTCTCTTCCGTGAAGCTGGGAGCAGTTCCTCTGTCAGGCACCTGCTCTTCTGCAGACAGAGCTTTCATGAAGGTTTAGCTGCACTGTCAGTGATGAAAAATGGCCAAAGAGCTGATCTGGTTTTACTGTGCTGTGTCTGCAGTGCCTCTGAACAAGTTGCTGAAAGGGATGTGGCAGGCAGGAACACAGCATTATTCAAATAACTGCTTTCTCAGTAGAAGGAAAAAGTGTTTTGAGGACATAGCTTATCTAAATAATTATTTTAGTTTAAACAGCCTTGCATTTTGCTGCCATTTAAATAGAAATGTTAACAGGCTACAAAGACCAAATCAGCAAAGGAAGGGGAAGAAAAACAACAAACCACCAACCCCTGAAACAGTTTAAAAATAAGAATGATTGAATAACGAGACTGCTGCCTACATCTTCCAGAAGCGAGGCTTTAAGTCTCAGATTTATATGGCAGTAATAATGGATCATACTCCCAGGACTGCCCAGAAGCACAGAGCAGCCTTAACCAGCTACCTGTGGATTCCCCCTGAGTTACAGATTTCTCCAGATGTAAAAAATTCTTTTGACCCTCCCAACCTTTTCATTTTCTTTTTTTTTTTCCAGTTTCTTTTTCAGTGCACATTTTTTGTTTCTGGAATTTCTATTTCTCTCAGAGAGAAAGGGAACCTGTCAAAATTCATAAGTACAAAATACTTCACATCACCCAGACTGTCTTGCAAGAGAGACAGTATGTGTTTTTCTCTGAAGGTAATGTGTAAATTCCAGCTGTTTTTCTAGCTGGATCTAAGTGTCTGCCTACATATATATTTATTATGATTTTTTTTTTTAACCAAAGATTTTAGGCTAAAATGTTAGGAAATTAGATGTTCTTTATGCACCTATGTTGAGGAACAAATGCAGTAGCCTGTGTTCCTCAAACTGTAATTCCCTGCCTTGTTGACATTTCCATGGCACAAAACAGCATCTGATGCTTCCCTGGGACCTTTGCTGGAGACCAAGAACAGATTTGTTTAAAAACCTTTAGTTTTTCCCCTTCTGTGATGCTGCTGTTGGTCTTTAGACAATTACAGTTTAATAAAATCCTTTTAAGCTATCTGAAAATTCTTCATGTCTCATTTACAGCTCCTGCACAGCCTGACCTGGACAGAACATTTGAGTCAAAACTATTTCTGCAGCCCTGGAGAAAAGCTTAACAACAAGAGCGCACCAAACCTGAATTGTATCTCTGAGGCATCTCCTCCTATCACCTGAAAAACTTCCACTTAGATACTTCTGGGTCTTCAAACTGGTTCTCCAAAATATTTAAGCTGGATATTACAAGTACAATAAAATAGATAATATTCCTGCTGTGCTATAGACAACACGTTTAATTAGTCCCATGCATCAGTGGAGTGAAACTACATCTCCCCAGGTGAAATGTCCCAGTCTTTAGCCTAATGAGGTTGGTGAATTTTTCCTTTTAAAAATAACCTGGATTTTTAAGAATTAATGAACATTAATACATTGACCGGCAATGCCTCTTGCTGATCTTAATGGCCTTTATATGAAACCTTTTATGAGGAGCTACAAGATGTAGACAAGAAAAAAGCAAAGAAAACACAAAATTACAGGAAAAAAGGTCAAAATTGTAACACTAGGCAAAAACAGTGTTCAAAAGTTAGACTACGGTGAGTGTTGGATTTATTTTAGAACAGAATCTCCAGAATCTCCAAGAGTTTAAAACACCCCTGTTGCCCTGAACCCCATGCTATTGGAAAAAAAAAAAAAAAAGAGAAAGAAAACTATCTGATGTAGTCTAAAATTAATATTTTAAATAAGGATTAAGACAGAAGCAACTTCTGAAGCTTCTTCATTTTTACATAAATGGAGCCTTGTAAACACTTTTCATGGCACAGGTTGAACTCATGGCTGTCCTCTCGGTGTTTTGCCAAACCAAGAGGCTGCTTGACTTTGGAAAACAAGCCTCTGGAGCAAGATGCAGCTGTAAATAAATATATTACCTTTTTTTACTACTTCATTACGCAGTTGAAGTTGTCTGTCTTTTGCAATACTGCACTTTGAGAGGTTAAATCAAGTTCAGACAGCAGTGGAGCAATTTCTGCTGAAATCCTGGTGCCCTGGATGACACCATCACTGCAGGGTTTGCAGGGGAATTCAAGGAGCATGAACATTAGTGAAAACACTGATGCTAAACTCGTATTGAAAGCACTGCAAATGTTCTGCTTTATATTGCTGGGAAAAGCCAGGGAGGTAAAGGACCAAGAGTTACAATCGCCTCAGCTGAGAATATCCAGTGTTGTTCACTGAAGTCACACTTCAATATCAACTCCTCTCCTCCTAGTTTTCACCCAGGATTACCAGTGCATTTTATTAGCTTGGAGTCTTGTGGGTTTATCCATCCATCAGCTCTGGAACAACACATCCCAGCCACAGGAGAGCATGGATCTGCCCAAGTGTGTTAGTTCTGGCCTCGTGGAAATAAAGGGGAGTTTTGCTGCCAGGAGCTCAGCTCACTGACAGACTACTGCCTTTTGACTCTGCATTGGACTAGCAATACATTCAATCACAAAAAGTAATTAGTGACACCCTATTCTTCAAACAGACATTTTGCCCTGTATCCAGCTACCAGACTTAATTATTTTAGTGTGTGATTACAAGAGTACTGTAATGCTGCATCTTAATATCTTTATTATCTCCCTGCCAGAGAAGTACCTGCAGGCCCCAAAGAGACCAACTGGAACATTTCAAACATTGCAGATCTGCTTACAATAAAAGCTGCTTTCTCTGGGAACAAGGATGGAAAATTTGTTCAAGAACTTTATTGAGGAAAAACCTGTCAAGACTCTCAGCTGCACTAGGACAGTTTGTCCTTCAATAGTGTGTCCTTCACTCCAGGACAACAGCAGAGCAAAAACCAATATAGAAAAACTCCTGCTCACTCCATAGCTTCAATTTACAAAGCACTCTTGGCAGAGGGACGTATTCTGGAACTTTGCTCACTAAATATTAATTTCAAGAGGGAAAATTAATGAGTAAAATAAACTAATATCTTAAAGTCCTACAAAATAATCATGAGGGCATAGGTTACTCTGTAGCACTACAATGTAATAATCTGGTCTGACTAAATATATTTCTCCTCTTAGGTCATTTCAGAACAGTGCTGCTAATGAGATTTTATGGTCCATGCCAAATATCCTCATATCAATTTTTTTATTTCTAACATGAAACTATGAATAATGTATTTTTCTCAGTATCTCAAACAAATTCTCTTTTACAGGGAAAAAATGTGAATAAATACAAATATTAATTATTTAAAATTCTTATTTACCTTTACTCACAAAAAACCTGACATTGACTGCACTAAGTGTCCTTAAAATAAAATTTGACTCTGTGCTGGAAGGAAAATCACATCTTTAATTCGTAATAGTATACCATGTGTACAGAGAAATGGTTGCAAGACAATAAAATGGCTAATCTAGGAATTGCAAACTTTCACAGTATGCACATAGACACACACAGTTTTGTTTACAGAATATTCAACAAGAAAATCTTGTCTTTGGAGTACGGACATCTACGATCCTGATTTTCCCAGTTGATGCCAGGTTAAATTGGAGCCAGTAAAATCAGCTGAGCTGGCAAAATTAGGGAAATCTGAAGATATGAACAACTGTGAAAATAAATCTTGTTTACATATGGAGGATGCATATTTTCAAAGATATCCCAGAGTTCTGATAGCATAAGCTGCTGTTTGTATATTTTTCCCTCTTTCCCATGGAAAAGGCAGCAATAAGCATGCAGTAATAAACCCTAATACGAAGGTGTTCTCAGGAATAACAGATCATCTGCCTGGCTATGAAAATAAGCTCAATTTAAATGCCTTGCTTTTTTTCCAGCCAAGCAAATGATGCTAAGTGATTCAACTCTCACATCCATTTACAGAAACAATTATAAGAAGCAATAGCATATAAATCTCTTAAGCCCCAGTGTATCTTCCAATCCTGATATAGAAAATAAATGCCTGCCTTGTGAAAACCACGTTTCATAATTCTTCTTATGGGCCCCATGCAGGGAAATGGAAGAACTGCAGCTTTAGACACATTTTGCACAGTGCTGTGTTTGCCTGTGTTCCTGAACAGGAGTTAAAAAGTACTGGAAATAAACACAACATCAGCATCTTCCCCACTTTGAATCTTACAGCCAGCCAAGATTTACCTTTTATTCATGGGACAGGGGAGGAGCAACTCACCTGTGAGTCAGTAACATCTTTTATTATTTTTTTTAACCAGCTAAATAAGCAAAATTTCAGCCTTAACCCATCAACTGCACTGTTTTGGTTAGAAAATCTCTGAAAAGCAGAGGGTGGGAAAGGTAAATGATAGATAGAACTTTTAATCTATCTTTCTATCTATCTTTTAATCTATCTATACTCTACTTCCTGTTCTTGTCCCTGGATTGTAGAGGTTTTGTTCTGGTGCCAACAGACATCACCCACCACCAAGATCCTGTGATGATAAGCACGATGCAACTACTTCCATACTTCCATAGGTAAATTGGAGTTATAAGAGAGCATTTTTGTATTAAAAACCACAAATAACCACTCCTTTTGACCCAGCACACCTAGTCCTTACTGAGAGAGAGATAAGCCCCACTCTCCTACAACCAGGAGCATCCAGCAGCTGAAAATACAGTGTTTCTCATCAACCAGAATATGTCCTAATTAAAACAAAAAATTGTGAGGCTGCCTTTAGGGAGAGACATTCTGGAAGGCTGAGGACACTGACTTTTGATGTGCAGACTCCTGTTAGAGCCACTCAGAGACAGTCTCCCTTCCACAAGCAAATATCTGCCCAAATTCTGTACAGAAACCAGCAGAGCTTCACCGGCTGACAAAGGATGAGGCTTTGTCACCATTGTCTGTGTAAAATTCCTGAAAAGTTCTCAGTGTTTCCCCAGAGATTCTCTGCTTTCTGGCTGTGCTGTGTTCCAGCCCCTTGTCTCAGACTTTGATTTCACTTTGATTTTGAGTGGATTTGCAGGTAAATACATGTATTTCTTTGTTTTGTTTTATTTCTGCTCCCTCCAGGAGCTTGGCCAGAAGGGCTGAGCCAATCATGTGTGACCATGAAGTGGCTTTGAGAATAGGTGTCTTTTCCATTTTACAATCCTGCTGAAACAGGGCTTGCTGCTCACAGGAATACAGAAAAGTGAACAGACCCACCACCAGTGCCTGACAGCGTTAGACGCTTCTGCTGAAAAATTCATTTCCCAGGGACTACCTGCAAGTACTTTCTGAGGTTCATTATTAAAAACAGAGCTTGCAAAAGTTCCTGTGTTTCATACACTCACCATAAATGTCATTTAAAAATTACATCAAAGGTGTGGATGAGATTTTCAAGGTGAGATTTAAAATCCTAATGGAAGTGGAGAAAGAATTTAATCAGTCACAGCAAACCTGTCAAATATCCTATTTCTCTGTCTGCCCTATACAAATATTCATAACCATTGCTTAATAAATGAACCCTAACATACATTAAAACTCAACTGTTGAAATAGATGTAAACACGCTTAAGGTGAAATTTGCAGCAGGATACGCCTCTGAAACTCCCTTTGGAGGCTTTTGAAATGCTTGTATGAAGGACTCCTGTTGCTTTCAGTCCTCCATTTAATCCTAACATACTGAGACAAGAAATAATAAATTCATTTCAGCTTCCAGATTACTCCAGGCAAGCAGAAATAGTTTAGCCCATGGTTTTTTCCCCAATACTTAGTTCAAATTCTGTTGTAAAGGGAAATATTTTCTCTGCAATATAAATCTTGGTTTATTCTTCCATTTGAGTAGGAATGAACATCATAAAGGATACGATTAACTAAATACTGAAGAGGTTTCCCAGCTGGTGTGACAAAAATATATACTCCTGACACACTTTAAATGCTCTGTTTGGTGATGGTCCTGTGTAGCTCCCTCAAGACCAATTTAAAATTTACCACATCCTTTCTTTGAAGGGTGCTTCTAAAATGCCTGCAGCATTTACCAACCCATTCAGCTATTAATATTCTATTTTTCTCTCTCAGCTTTCCCAAAGACTTTCTGAACAAGGATTGATTTCAGAGTATCTCAAGGTATCTCAGGAGGTACATCTGCTGCTTATATTAACATCATTTCCAGTCAACAGCAAAAACACCCATCAAAGTAAAAAAGAAAACAATCTCAGAACATTCTTTAATGTTTCCTGACTGGAGATTCAGCTTTGCTTATGTGCACAGTGCATTTACACCCAGAGAGCATCTGAGACTCTCTCATGGTGCAGCAGGCCGGAGCTCCCTCTGTTCAACAGTTTTGCAAAGATTGACATGACATTAGCAGTGATGTACTGCCAGAATGAAAGAAATGGCTGTTGAGAATTCACACAATGACTAAGTTGGAAGACACCTGCAAGATCATCCAGTCCAGCCCATGCCCAAACACCTCAACTAGATCATGGCCACACCCCCAGAGCAGTGCCACGCCCTCAGAGCAGTGCCACGCCCTCAGATCTGTGCCACACCCCCAGAGCAGTGCCACGCCCTCAGAGCAGTGCCACACCCCCAGAGCAGTGCCACACCCCCAGAGCAGTGCCACACCCTCAGAGCAGTGCCACACCCTCAGATCTGTGCCACACCCCCAGAGCAGTGCCACGCCCTCAGCGCAGTGCCACGCCCTCAGATCTGTGCCACGCCCTCAGAGCAGTGCCACGCCCTCAGAGCAGTGCCACGCCCTCAGATCTGTGCCACGCCCTCAGATCTGTGCCACACCCCCAGGGCAGTGCCACGCCCTCAGAGCAGTGCCACGCCCTCAGATCTGTGCCACACCCCCAGAGCAGTGCCACGCCCTCAGAGCAGTGCCACGCCCTCAGATCTGTGCCACACCCCCAGAGCAGTGCCACGCCCTCAGAGCAGTGCCACGCCCTCAGATCTGTGCCACGCCCTCAGATCTGTGCCACACCCCCAGGGCAGTGCCACGCCCTCAGAGCAGTGCCACACCCTCAGATCTGTGTCACACCCCCAGATCTGTGCCACGCCCTCAGACCTGTGCCACACCCTCATACCTGTGCCACGCCCCCAGATCTGTGCCACTCCCCAGTTTTCCTGCCCCCTTGGCCGTGCTCCCAGGGCCGTGTTTTGACCATCCCGCTATTCACGGACGCAGGAAGCCTCACCCCACACCTGCACAACTCACAAGAGCCATTTGTGAGTTACATTTGCGTTTCCCTGCCTTGGGACATCCCAGGTAACTCGGTGCTTTCTTCAAAACACCCACCAGCTCTGCCTCAGGACAGCACGACAAAATCCAGCCGGACTTTGGTCACAGCAGCACGGTAGCCCACATCAGCAGGAAGAACCACTCTGGAGTGTGAAGTTTTCAGAGTTAATGAGTCTATAAGCACAGCTAAAGCAGTAGCTCCACTTTGTGTTAATTTTATTTTGACAGCTGTGTTTCAGCTGTGATTATACCCTGTTCTGTACTAGGAAATGTGCTGTCTGCCTTCTAATGAACTCTTCATAATCAAAAACCTCAACATAAGACCCAGCAATTAAATATTTGGAAAGAAATGGACTGAGACCACCAAATCATAGACACGTTCTAAAACACAGAGATAAGAGAAGTGATAATCATCCCCTGCAGTGTTTTGTAGTGACTAACCAGACAGAAAGAAACTCCAGCATTTGGGTTAAAACCAAAGCACCCCAGAAAATGCACACCAGGACAGCTTTCACAGAGTCAGCTGGAAACACAGGCCACAGAGGATGAGCAGTAAAAACACACAACCCTTTCCCCCTAGCAAATCATCATCATCACTCACCCAAAATGTTATTTCCACACTGAAACCTGACCTCCAGCTCCAATGTGACTGATGGTTCTGGCCAAGGGGGCAGCTGATGAATTGAGCCATCACAATGTTCCCAGCCTGGAGGTAATTGCAGAGTACTTCAATGTGCTACAGCAGCTGCTGCACCTCAGCAGCTCCACTGGACAAGAGACACACCAAGCAAGGGGCTGCTTGCAAGACCCCCTAAGACCTGAGGCAGAAGAGTCTTGCTCCACTGACACTGGAATAAAGGGTTTGGAAAAAGCAAAGCTGCTGGAATAAACAAAGCCAGGGTGCGACGTGTGGTGTTTAAGGATAGTCCAGATGTCGGGGGTTAGTGCTGCTGACTGGGACAGGTCTTTGTGGGCTGTCACTGCTACACTCTGGAGGCAGATTCAACAGCTAGAAGTGTGTTACAGGCCATGAAAAGCTTTATGTGCAGGTCCTTTGTTCCTCTATACAAGAGCTCCCAGCTCAGCAGCTGGGAAGCAGCCACTAGAACTGGCTGGACCCAAACCAATTTAGGGTGTTAGCAGGAAAAGGATCAGCGTGCACCCTTCACTGCCTCTATCACTTAATCCTGACAGTGTAGGAATGCTCAGGCATTAAAATCTAACTCTGCTAACATCGCACCCTCCCTCAGCTGTTGTAGCCTATTGTCCTCAGCCCAAGTGGCAAATAAACCCTTTTCAAATAAATTACAATTAGCCAGGCTTTCTTCTTATTAAAGATCAAGGAAAAGCCCTGGAGAACGCCATTAACATGCAGATGAGTAGGTACACAAACACAGTTCTAATTCTAAATCCAGATACATCCAACGAGATTAACACTGGACAGCTTTGCAGGAGAGTCTGGTACCCTGCTCATTGACGCCCACTGCTGCCACTGAGCCTCCCCAAGAGGCAGGAAAGCCTTCACATCTCTTTGCTGCAAAAAAAGCCAAATTCCTGTGGAGAAATCTCACCAGATCTTACAGTTAAGTCCTAACAGAGAAGCAGGTGTGCAAGTGTGCCACGATATGGGATTGCAGGAATGGGGTCCAGCCCGTGCAGCCATGGCATGGTGAAATCCATACCAGTCATGTCTCTGTGAGGAGTTTTGGCTGCTCTGTTGTCTCACCCTGAAAAAAACACTTGAGAAAATTCTGCTGTGCACCAGCAGCTCCATTCCCCTGACAACTGAGCTGACATTGTCTTTATGCCCTTTCCTGAAGATGTGTCTTGGGAACAAATCTACCATCCAGCCCAAAGCTTCCAGACAGCACAGAAGTTCCGTGTCAGGAGCTCCACTGCAGCTC